>NW_028270150.1:102583204-102891840 GCF_037043375.1 Chiloscyllium plagiosum | reverse complement strand
TCAGTAATAAACAGTACAATAACTGCTACCCACACAGGTCAGCAATAAACAGTACAATAACTGCTACCCAGAGATGTCAGTAATAAACAATACAATACCTGCTACCCACTCTGATCAGTAATAAACAGTACAATAACTGCTACCCACTCAGATCAGTAATAAAAAGTACAATAACTGCTACCCACGTAGGTGAGTAACAAACAGTACAATAACTGCTACCAACTCAGATCAGTAATAAACAGCACAATAACTGCAACCCACACAGGTCAGTAATAAACAGTACATAACTGCTGCGCAGACAGGTCAGTAATAAACAGGAAAATATCTGCTACCCACTCAGATCAGTGATAAACAGTACAATAATTGCTACCCAGAGATGTCAGTAATAAACAGTACAATACCTGCTACCCAATCAGATCTGTAATAAACAGTACAATGACTGATACCCACGCAGGTCACTAATAAACAGTACAATAACTGCTGCGCAGACAGGTCAGTAATAAACAGGAAAATATCTGCTACCCACTCAGATCAGTAATAAACAGTACAATAACTGCTTCCCAGACATGTCAGTAATAAACAGTGCATTTAACTGCTATCCAATCAGATCAGTAATAACCAGTACAATGACTGATACCCACACAGGTCACTAATAAACAGTACAATAACTGCGACACACTCAGATCAGTAATAAACAGTACAATAACTGCTACCCACACAGGTCAGTAACAAACAGTACAATAAATGCTACCCACACAGGTCTGTAATACACAGTACAATACCTGCTACCCACACAGGTCAGTAATAAACTGCTACCCACTCAAGTCAGTAATAAACATTTCAATAACTGCTACCCACTCAGGTCAGTAAATAACCGTACAATAACTTCTACCCACTCAGATCAGTAATAAACAGTAAAATAACTGCTACCCACGCACGTCAGTAATAAACAGTGCAATAACTGCGATCCACTCAGATCAATAATAAACAGTACAATAACTGCTACCCACACAGGTCAGTAATAACCAATACAATAAGTGCGACCCACTCAGATCAGTAATAAAAAGTACAATAACTGCTACCCACGTAGGTGAGTAACAAACAGTACAATAACTGCTAAACACTCAGATCAGTAATAAAAAGTAGAATAACTGCTACCCACGTAGGTGAGTAACAAACAGTACAATAACTGCTAAACACTCAGATCAGTAATAAAAAGTAGAATAACTGCTACCCACGTAGGTGAGCAATAAACAGTACATGTACTGCGAACCAATCAGATCAGTAAGAAACAGTACAATAACTGCGAACCAATCAGATCAGTAAGAAACAGTACAATAACTGCTACCCACGCAGGTCAGTAATAAACAGTACAATAACTGCGACCCACTCAGATTAGTAAAAAAACAGTTCAATAACTGCTACCCACGCAGGTCAGTAATAAACTGCTACCCACGAACAACAGTAATAATCAGTGCAATGACTGCTACCCACTCAGATCAGTAATAGACAGTACAATAACTGCTACCCACGCAGGTCAATCATAAACAGTACAATAACTGCTACCAACTCAGATCAGTAATAAACAGTACAATAACTGCTACCCACACAGGTCAGTAATAAACAGTACATAACTGCTGCGCAGACAGGTCAGTAATAAACAGGAAAATATCTGCTACCCACTCAGATCAGTAATATACAGTACAATAATTGCTACCCAGAGATGTCAGTAATAAACAGTACAATACCTGCTACCCAATCAGATCTGTAATAAACAGTACAATGACTGATACCCACACAGGTCACTAATAAACAGTACAATAACTGCTGCGCAGACAGGTCAGTAATAAATAGGAAAATATCTGCTACCCACTCAGATCAGTAATAAACAGTACAATAACTGCTTCCCAGACATGTCAGTAATAAACAGTGCAATAACTGCTATCCAATCAGATCAGTAATAACCAGTACAATGACTGATACCCACACAGGTCACTAATAAACAGTACAATAACTGCGACCCACTCAGATCAGTAATAAACAGTACAATAACTGCTACCCACACAGGTCAGTAATAAACAGTACAATAAATGCTACCCACACAGCTCTGTAATACACAGTACAATACCTGCTACCCACACAAGTCAGTAATAAACTGCTACCCACTCAAGTCAGTAATAAACATTACAATAACTGCTACCCACTCAGGTCAGTAATAAACCGTACACTAACTTCTACCAACTCAGATCAGTAATAAACAGTAAAATAACTGCTACCCACGCACGTCAGTAATAAACAGTGAAATAACTGCGATCCACTCAGATCAATAATAAACAGTACAATAACTGCTACCCACACAGGTCAGTAATAACCAGTACAATAAGTGCGACCCACTCAGATCAGAAATACACAGTACAATAACTGCTACCCACTCAGGTCTGAAATAAACTGCTACCCACTCAAATCAGGAATAAACAATTCAATAACTGCTACCCACGAACGACAGTAATAAACAACACAATAACTGCTACCCACACAGGTCAGTAATGAACAGTACATTATCTGCTACCCACTCAGATCAGTAATAAACAGTACAATAACTGCTACCCACTCCGATTAACAATAAACTGCTACCAACTCAGAACAGTAATAATTACTACAGCAACTGCTACCCACGCATGTCAGTAATAAACAGTAGAATAACTGCTACCCACACAGGTCACTAATAAACAGTACAATAACTGCGACCCACGCACGTTAATAATAAACAGCACAGCAACTGCTACACACGCAGGTCAGTAATAAACAGTACAATAACTGCTACCCACACAGGTCAGCAATAAACAGTACAATAACTGCTACCCACGCAGGTCAGTAATAAAAAATACAATAACTGCCACCCACTCAGATCAGTAATAAACAGTACAATAACTGCTACCCACTCAGATCAGCAATAAACAGTACAATAACTGCTACCCACGCAGGTCAGTAATAAACAGTACAATAACTACGACCCACTCAGATCAGTAAAGAAACAGTTCAATAACTGCTACCCACGCAGGTCAGTAATAAACTGCTACCCTCGAACAACAGTAATAATCAGTGCAATGACTGCTACCCACTCAGATCAGTAATAGACAGTACAAAAACTGCTACCCACGCAGGTCAATCATAAACAGTACAATAACTGCTTCCCACTCAGATCAGTAATAAACAGTACAATAACTGCTAACCACACAGGTCAGTAATAAACAGTACATAACTGCTGCGCAGACAGGTCAGTAATAAACAGGAAAATATCTGCTACCCACTCAGATCAGTAATAAACAGTACAATAACTGCTTCCCAGACATGTCAGTAATAAACAGTGCAATAACTGCTATCCAATCAGATCAGTAATAAACAGTACAATAACTGCTACCCACTCAGGTCAGTAATAAACAGTACAATAACTGCTACCCACACAGGTCAGTAATAAACAGTACAATAACTGGTACCCACTCAGGTCAGTAAAAAACAGTACAATAAATGCTACCCACACAGGTCTGTAATAAACAGTACAATAACTGCTACCCACTCAGATCTGTAATAAACTGCTACCCACTCAAGTCAGTAATAAACAATTCAATAACTGCTACCCACGAACGGCAGTAATAAACAACACAATAACTGCAACCCACACAGGTCAGTAATGAACAGTACATTATCTGCTACCCACTCAGATCAGTAATAAACAGTACAATAACTGCGACCCACTCCGATTAACAATAAACTGCTACCAACTCAGAAAAGTAATAATCACGACAGTAACTGCTACCCACGCACGTCAGTAATAAACAGTACAATAACTGCTACCCACACAGGTCACTACTAAACAGTACAATAACTGCGACCCACGCACGTCAATAATAAACAGCACAGCAACTGCTACACACGCAGGTCAGTAATAAACAGTACAATAACTGCTACCCACACAGGTCAGCAATAAACAGTACAATAACTGCTACCCAGAGATGTCAGTAATAAACAATACAATACCTGCTACCCACTCAGATCAGTAATAAACAGTACAATACCTGCTACCCACACAGGTCACTACTAAACAGTACAATAACTGCGACCCACGCACGTCAATAATAAACAGCACAGCAACTGCTACCCACGTAGGTGAGTAACAAACAGTACAATAACTGCTAAACACTCAGATCAGTAATAAAAAGTAGAATAACTGCTACCCACGTAGGTGAGCAATAAACAGTACATGTACTGCGAACCAATCAGATCAGTAAGAAACAGGACAATAACTGCTACCCACGCAGGTCAGTAATAAACAGTACAATAACTGCGACCCACTCAGATTAGTAAAAAAACAGTTCAATAACTGCTACCCACGCAGGTCAGTAATAAACTGCTACCCACGAACAACAGTAATAGACAGTACAATAACTGCTACCCACGCAGGTCAATCATAAACAGTACAATAACTGCTACCAACTCAGATCAGTAATAAACAGTACAATAACTGCTACCCACACAGGTCACTAATAAACAGTACATAACTGCTGCGCAGACAGGTCAGTAATAAACAGGAAAATATCTGCTACCCACTCAGATCAGTAATAAACAGTACAATAACTGCTTCCCAGACATGTCAGTAATAAACAGTGCAATAACTGCTATCCAATCAGATCAGTAATAACCAGTACAATGACTGATACCCACACAGGTCACTAATAAACAGAACAATAACTGCGACCCACTCAGATCAGTAATAAACAGTACAATAACTGCTACCCACGCAGGTCAGTAATAAACAGTACAATAACTGCTACCCACACCGATGAGCAATAAACTGCTACCCACTCAGATCAGTAAAAAACACTTCAGTAACAGCTACCAACACAGATCAGTAATAAACAGCACAATAACTGCTACCCACGCAGGTCAGTAATAAACAGTACAATAACTGCGACCCACTCAGATTAGTAAAAAAACAGTTCAATAACTGCTACCCACGCAGGTCAGTAATAAACTGCTACCCACGAACAACAGTAATAATCAGTGCAATGACTGCTACCCACGCAGATCAGTAATAGACAGTACAATAACTGCTACCCACGCAGGTCAATCATAAACAGTACAATAACTGCTACCAACTCAGATCAGTAATAAACAGTACAATAACTGCTACCCACACAGGTCAGTAATAAACAGTACAATAACTGCGACCCACACCGATGAGCAATAAACTGCTACCCACTCAGATCAGTAAAAAACACTACCGTAACAGCTACCAACGCAGATCAGTAATAAACAGCACAATAACTGCTACCCACAAAGGTCAGTAATAAACAGTTCAATAACTGCTACCCACACAGATCAGTAATAAACAGTACAATAAGTGCTACCCACTCCGATTAGCAATAAACTGCTACCCACTCAGGTCAGTATTAAACAGTACATTATCTGCTACCCACTCGGATCAGTAATAAACACTACAGTAACTGCTACCCACGCACGTCAGTAATAAACAGCACAGCAACTGCTACCCACGCAGGACAGGAATAAACAGTACAATAACTGCGATCCACGCAGATCAGTAATAAACAGTACAATAACGGCTACCCACTCAGATCAGTAATAAACAATACAATAACTGCTACCCACGCACGTCAGTAATAAACCGTACAATAACTGCTACCCACTCAGATCAGTAATAATCATTACAATAACTACTACTCACTCAGGTCAGTAATAAACCGTACAATAACTGCTACCCACTCAGATCAGTATTAAACAGTAAAATAACTGCTACCCACGCACGTCAGTAATAAACAGTGAAATAACTGCGACCCACTCAGATCAGTAATACACAGTACAATAAAAGCTACCCACGCAGGTCAGTAATAAGCAGTACAATAACTGCTACTCACGCTAGTCAGTAAAAAACTGCTTCCCAGTCTGGTCAGTAGTAAACAGTACAATAACCGCTACCCACGCAGGTCTGTAATGAAAAGTACAATAACAGCTACCCACACAGGTCGGTAATAAACAGTACGATAACTGCTACCCATGCAGGTCGTTATAAACAGTACAATAACTGCTACCCACACAGGTCAGTAATGAACAGTACATTATCTGCTACCCACTCAGATCAGTAATAAACAGTACAATAACTGCTACCCACTCCGATTAACAATAGACTGCTACCAACTCAGAACAGTAATAATCACTACAGTAACTGCTACCCACGCAGGTCAGTCATAAACAGTACAATAACTGCTACCCACTTAGATCAGTAATAAACAGTACAATAACTGCGACCCACTCAGATCAGTAATAAACAGTATAATAACTGCTACCCACTCAGATCAGTAATAGACAGTACAATAACTGCTATCCACGCAGGTCAGTAATAAACAGTACAATAACTGCTACCCACTCAGATCAGTAATAAACAGTACAATAACACCTACCCACACAGGTCAGCAATAAACAGTACAATACCTGCTTCCCAGTCAGGTCAGTAATAAACAATACAATAACTGCTACCCACTCAGATCAGGAATAGACAGTACAGTAACTGCGACACACTCAGATCAGTAATAAACAGTTCAATAACTGCTACCCACGCAGGTCAGTAATAAACAGTGCAATAAATACTACCCACTCATATCAGTAATAAACAGGACAATTACTGCTACCCACGCACGTCAGTAATAAACAGTACAATAACTGCAAACCACTCAGATCAGTAATAAACCGTACAATAACTGCTAACCACACAGATCAGTAATAAACAGTACAATTACTGCTACCCACTCCGATTAACAATTAACTGCTACCCACTCAGATCAGTAATGAACACTACAGTAACTGCTACCCACACACGTCAGTAATAACCAGCACAGCAACTGCTACCCACGCAGGTCTGTCATAAACAGTACAATAACTGCTACCCAATCAGATCAGTAATAAACAGGACAATAACTGCTACCCACACAGGTCAGTAATAAACAGTACAATATCTGCTCCCCACTCAGGTCAGTAATAAACAATACAATAACTGCTACCCACTCAGATCAGTAATAAACAGTACAATAACTGCTACCCACTCCGATTAACAATAAACTGCTACCCACTCAGATCAGTAATAAACACTACAGTATCTGCTACCATGCACATCAGTAATAAAGAGCACAGCAACTGCTACCCACGCATGTCAGTCATAAACAGTGCAATAACTGCTACTCACTCAGATCAGTAATAAACAGTACAATAGCTGCTACCCACTCAGATCAATAATAAACAGTACAATAACTGCTACCCACTCAAATCAATAATAAATAGTACAATAACTGCTACCCACGCAGGTCAGTAATAAACAGTACATTAACTGCGACCCAATCAGAGCAGTAATAAACAGAACAATAACTGCTACCCACGCAGGTCAGTCATAAACAGTACAATAACTGCTATCCACTCAGATCAGTCATAAACAGTACAATAACTGCTATCCACTCAGATCAGTAATAAACAGTACAATAACTGCTACCCACGCAGGTCAGTCATAAACAGTACAATAACTGCTATCCACTCAGATCAGTAATAAACAGTATAATAACTGCTACCCACTCAGATCAGTAATAAACAGTACAATAACTGCTACCCACACAGGTCAGCAATAAACAGTACAATACCGGCTACCCACACAGGTCAGTAATAAACAGGAAAATAACTGCTACCCACTCAGATCAGTAATAAACAGGACAGTTACTGCTACCCACGCAGGTCAGTAATAAATAGTACAATAACTGCTACACACTCAAATCAGTAATAAACCGTACAATAACTGCTACGCACTCAGATCAGTAATAAACAGTACAATGACTGCTACCTACGCAGGTCAGTAATGAACAGTACATAACTGCTGCGCAGACAGGACAGTAATAAACAGTACAATACCGGCTACCCACACTGCTCAGTAATAAACAGGAAAATAACTGCTACCCACTCTGATTAACAATTAACTGCTACCCACTCAGATCAGGAATGAACACTACAGTAACTGCTACCCATGCACGTCAGTAATAAACAGCACAGCAACTGCTACCCACGCAGGTCTGTCATAAACACTACAATAACTGCTACCCAATCAGATCAGTAAAAACAGGACAATAACTGCTACCCACACAGGTCTGCAATAAACAGTACAATAACTGCTACCCACTCAGCTCGGTAACAAACAATACAATAGTTTGGGCTGAGGTTAGGAATAGGAAAGGTGAGGTCACCCTGTTAGGAGTCTTTTACAGGCCTCCTAATAGTCCTAGAATCATTGAAGAAAGGATTGGGAAGGTGATTCAGGAGATGAGTGACAGTAATAGGGTGGTTGTTATGGGGGACTTTAACTTTCCTGATATTGATTGGGAAAGCTATAGCTCAAGTTAGTTAGATGGGTCAGTGTTTGTTCAATGTGTGCAGGAGAGTTTCCTGACACAATATGTAGACAGGCCAACAAGAGGTGAGGCCATACTGGATTTGGTTCTGGGTAACGAACCAGGCCAGGTGTTAGAATTAGAGGTAGGTGAGCACTTTGGGGATAGTGACCATAATTCGGTGATTTTTACACTCGTGATGGAGAGGGATAAGTGTGTACTACAGGGCAAGAATTATAGCTGGGGTAAGGGAAATTATGATGCGGTGAGGCATGACTTAGGATGTGTGGCTTGGAAAAGTAGACTCCAAGGCAAGAGTGTAAATGATATGTGGAACTTGTTCAAGGGGCAACTATTGAGTGTCCTTGATAATTATGTACCTGTCAGGCAGGAAGGAAAGGGTCGTGCGAGGGAGCCGTGGTTTAATAAGGAATTGGAATCCCTTGTTAAATGGAAGAGGGCGGCCTATCTCAAGATGAGACGTGAAGGTTCAATTGGGGCGATTGAGTGTTATAGGGTAGCCAGGAAGGACCTGAAGAGAGAGCTAAAAGCAGCAAGGAGGGGACATGAAAGGTCCTTAGTAGATAGGATTAGGGAAAACCCTAAGGCTTTCTATAGGTATGTTAGGAATAAAAGAATGACTAGGGTAGGAATAGGTCCAGTCAAGGATAGTAGGGGGAAGTTGCGTGTGGAGGCGGAAGAGATTGGGGAGACACTGAATGAATACTTTTCTTCAGTATTCACTCAGGAACAGGGCATTGTTGTCGATGAGAATACTGAGGCACAAATAAGTAGAATGGATGGCTTTGAGGTATGTAGAGAAGAGGTGTTGGAAATCCTGGAAAAGGTGAAAATAGATAAGTCCCCTGGGCCTGATGGCATTTATCCTAGGATTCTCTGGGAAGCAAGGGAGGAGATTGCAGAGCCATTGGCCTTGATTTTTATGTCCTCTTTGTCTACAGGAGTAGTCCCAGAAGACTGGAGGATAGCAAATGTGGTTCCCTTGTTCAAAAAGGGGAGTAGGGATAGCCCTAGTAACTATAGGCCGGTGAGTCTCACTTCTGTTGTGGGCAAAGTCTTAGAGAGAATTGTAAGGGATAGGATTTATGCACATCTAGATAGGAATAATGTGATCAAGGATAGTCAGCATGGTTTTGTGAAGGGCAAGTCGTGCCTCACAAACCTTATTGAATTCTTTGAAAAGGTGACGAAGGAGGTTGATGAGGGGAAAGCGGTAGATGTGGTATATATGGATTTTAGTAAGGCGTTTGATAAGGTTCCCCATGGTAGGCTACTGCAGAAAATACGGAGATATGGCATTGAGGGTGAGTTGGAGGTTTGGATTAGGAATTGGCTGGATGGAAGAAGACAGAGGGTAGTAGTTGATGGCAAAGTTTCTTCATGGAGTGCCGTCACTAGCGGTGTTCCGCAAGGATCTGTTTTGGGACCATTGCTGTTTGTCATTTTTATAAATGACCTGGAAGAGGGGTTAGAAGGTTGGGTGAGCAAGTTTGCGGATGATACGAAAGTCGGAGGAGTTGTTGACAGTGAGGAAGGATGTAGCAGGTTACAGCAGGATATAGAGAAGCTGCAGAGCTGGGCAGAAAGGTGGCAGATGGAATTCAATGTAGCTAAGTGCGAGGTGATTCACTTTGGGAAGAATAACAAAAAGATGGGGTACTGGGCTAATGGTCGGATACTTGGTAGTGTGGATGAGCAGAGGGATCTTGGTGTCCATGTACACAGATCTCTGAAAGTTGCCACCCAGGTAAATAGTGCGGTGAGGAAGGCATATGGCGTACTGGCTTTTATTGGTAGAGGAATTGAGTTCCGGAGTCCTGAGGTCATGATGCAGTTGTATAAGACTCTGGTACGGCCGCATCTGGAATATTGTGTGCAGTTTTGGTCGCCATACTATAGGAAGGATGTGGAGGCATTGGAACGGGTGCAGAGGAGGTTTACCAGGATGTTGCCTGGTATGGAAGGAAAATCGTATGAGGAAAGACTGAGGCACTTGGGGCTGTTTTCACTAGAGAAAAGAAGGTTTAGGGGTGACTTGATTGAGGTGTACAAGATGATTAGGGGGTTAGATAGGGTCGACAGTATGAACCTTTTCCCGCGTATTGAGTCGGGTATTACAAGGGGGCATAGCTTTAAATTAAGGGGGGGTAGATATAGGACTGATGTTAGGGGTAGGTTCTTCACTCAGCGAGTCGTTAGTTCATGGAATGCCCTGCCAGTAACAGTGGTGGACTCTCCCTCTTTATGGGCATTTAAGAGGGCATTGGATAGGTATATGGAGGATAGTGGGTTAGTGTAGTTTAGGTGGGCTTGGATCGGCGCAACATCGAGGGCCCAAGGGCCTGTACTGCGCTGTAATGTTCTATGTTCTATGTTCTATGTTCTATGTTCTAATAACTGCTACCCACTCAGATCAGTAATAAACAGTACAATAACTGCTACCCACTCAGATCCGTAAAAAAACAGTACAATAACTGCTACCCACTCCGATTAACAATAAACTGCTACCCACTCAGATCAGTAATAAACACTACAGTAACTGCTACCATGCACGTCAGTAATAAACAGCACAGCAGCTGCTACCCACGCAGGTCAGTCATAAACAGTGCAATAACTGCTACCCACTCAGATCAGTAATAATCAGTACAATAACTGCTACCCACTCAGATCAGTAATAAACAGTACAATAACTGCTACCCACTCAGATCAGTAATAAATAGTACAATAACTGCTACCCACGCAGGTCAGTAATAAACAGTACATTAACTGCGACCCAATCAGAGCAGTAATAAACAGAACAATAACTGCTACCCACGCAGGTCAGTCATAAACAGTACAATAACTGCTATCCACTCAGATCAGTAATAAACAGTACAATAACTGCTACCCACTCAGATCAGTAATAAACAGTACAATAACTGCTTCCCACGCAGGTCAGTCATAAACAGTACAATAACTGCTACCCACTCAGATCAGTAAAAAACAGTTCAATAACTGCTACCCACACAGGTCAGCAATAAACAGTACAATACCTGCTACCCACTCAGGTCAGTAATAAACAATACAATAACTGCAACCCACTCAACACAGTAATAAAGAGTACAATAACTGCTACCCACTCAGATCAGTAATAAACAGTACAATAACAGCTACCCACACAGGTCGGCAATAAACAGTACAGTACCTGCTTCCCAGTCAGGTCAGTAATAAACAATACAATAACTGCGACACACTCAGATCAGTAATAAACAGTTCAATAACTGCTACCCACGCAGGTCAGTAATAAACAGTGCAATAAGTACTACCCACTCAGGTCAGTAATAAACAGGACAATTACTGCTACCCACGCACGTCAGTAATAAACAGTACAATAACTGCAAACCACTCAGATCAGAAATAAACCGTACAATAACTGCTAACCACACAGATCAGTAATAAACAGTACAATAACTGCTACCCACTCCGATTAACAATTAACTGCTACCCACTCAGATCAGTAATGAACACTACAGTAACTGCTACCCACACACGTCAGTAATAACCAGCACAGCAACTGCTACCCATGCAGGTCTGTCATAAACAGTACAATATCTGCTACCCACTCAGGTCAGTAATAAACAATACAACAACTGCTACCCACTCAGATCAGTAATAAACAGTACAATAACTGCTACCCACTCAGATCAGTAATAAACAGTACAATAACTGCTACCCACTCCGATTAACAATAAACTGCTACCCACTCAGATCAGTAATAAACACTACAGTAACTGCTACCATGCACGTCAGTAATAAACAGCACAGCAACTGCTACCCACGCAGGTCAGTCATAAACAGTGCAATAACTGCTACTCACTCAGATCAGTAATAAACAGTACAATAACTGCTACCCACTCAGATCAGTAATAAACAGTACAATAACTGCTACCCACTCAGATCAGTAATAACCGGTACAATAACTGCTACCCACGCAGGTCAGTCATAAACAGTACAATAACTGCTATCCACTCAGATCAGTAATAAACAGTACAATAACTGCTACCCACTCAGATCAGTAATAAACAGTACAATAACTGCTACCCACACAGGTCAGCAATTACAGTACAATACCTGCTACCCACTCAGGTCAGTAATAAACAATACAATAACTGCAACCCACTCAACTCAGTAATAAACAGTACAATAACTGCTACCCACTCAGATCAGTAATAAACAGTAAAATGACTGCTACCCACACAGGTCAGTAAGAAACAGTACAATAACTGCGACCCACTCAGATCAGTAATAAACAGTTCAATAACTGCTACCCACGCAGGTCAGTAATAAACAGTGCAATAAATACTACCTACTCAGATCATTAATAAACAGTAATTAACTGCTACACACGCAGGTCAGTAATAAACTGCTACCCATGAATGACAGTAATAAACAGTGCAATGACTGCTAACCACGGACGACAGTAATAAACAGTGCAATAACTGGTAACCACGCACGTCAGTAATGAACAGTACAATAACTGCTACCCGCACAGGTCAGTAATAAACAGTAAAATAACTGCTAACCACTCAGATCAGTAAGAAACAATACAATAACTGCCAACCAGAGAGGTCAGTAATAAACAGCACAATAACTGCTAACCACACAGTTCAGTAATAAACAGTACAATCACTGCTACCCACTCAGGTCAGTATTAAACAGTAGAATAACTGCTACTCACTCAGATCAGTAATAAACAGTTCAATAACTGCTACCCACGCATGTCAGTAATAAACAGTACAATAACTGCGACCAATCAGATCAGTAATAAACAGTACAATAACTGCTCCCCACACAGGTCAGTAATAAACAGTACAATAACTGCGACCCACTCAGATCAGTAATAAACAGTTCAATAACTGCTACCCACGCAGGTCAGTAAAAAACAGTGCAATAAATACTACCCAATCAGATCACTAATAAACAGTACAATGACTGCTAACCACACAGGTCAGGAATAAACAGTACAATCACTGCTCCCCACACAGGTCTGTAATAAACAGTACAATAACTGCGACCCACTCAGATCAGTAATAAACAGTTCAATAACTGCTACCCACGCAGGTCAGTAATAAACAGTGCAATATATACTACCCACTCAGATCATTAATAAACAGTGCAATAACTGCTACCCACGCAGGTCAGTAATAAACTGCTGCCCACGATCGACAGTAATAAACAGTGCAATAACTGCTACCCACGCACCTCAGTAATAAACAGTACAATAACTGCTACCCGCACAGGTCAGTAATAAACAGTACAATAACTGCTGCCCAGACAGGTCAGTAAAAAACAAGACAATAACTGCTACCCACACAGGTCAGTAAAAAACAGTAAAATAACTGCTAATCACTCAGATCAGTAATAAACAGTTCAATAACTGCTACCCACGCAGGTCAGTAATAAACAGTACAATAACTGCTACCCAATCAGATCAGTAATAAACAGTACAATGACTGCTAACCACACAGGTCAGGAATAAACAGTACAATCACTGCTACCCACTCAGGTTAGTAATGAACAGTACATAACTTCTGCACAGACAGGTCAGTATTAAACAATACAATAACTGCTACCCACACAGTTCAGTAATAAATAGGAAAATATCTGCTACCCACTCAGATCCGTAAAAAACAGTACAATAACTGCTACACAGACAGGTCAGTAATAAACAGTTCAATAAATGCTACACAATCAGATCAGTAATAAACAATACAATAACTGCTACCCACGCAGGTCAGTAATAAACAGTACAAAAACTGCTACCCACTCAGGTCAGTAATAAACAGTACATTAACTGCGACCCAATCAGAAGAGTAATAAACAGTACAATGACTGCTACCCACACAGGTCAGTAATAAACAGTACAATAATTGCGACCCACTCAGATCAGTAATAAACAGTACAATAACTGCAACATACACAGGTTAGTAATAAGCAGTACAATAACTGGGACCCACTCAGGTCTGTAATAAACAGTACAATAACTGCTAACCACACAGATCAGTAATAAACTGTAAATTAACTGCTACCCACGCAAGTCAGTAATAAATAGTGCAATAACTGCTACCCACGCACGTCAGTAATAAACAGTACAATAACTGCTACCCACTCATATCAGTAATAAGCAGGATAGTGCAATAGTGCAACAACAGTAATAGTGCAATAACTGCTACCCACGCACGTCAGTAATAAACAGTACAATAACTGCTACCCACACAGGTCTGTAACAAACAATACAATAACTGCTACCCACGCAATTCAGTAATAAATAGTGCAATAACTGCTACCCACGCATTTCAGTAATAAAAAGTACAATAACTGCAACCCACACAGGTCAGTAATAAACAATACAATAATTGCGACCAAATCAGGTCAGTTATAAATAGTACAATAACTGCTACCCACTCATATCAGAAATAAACAGTACAATAACTGCAACATACACAGGTTAGTAATAAACAGTACAATAACTGGGACCCACTCAGGTCTGTAATAAACAGTACAATAACTGCTAACCACACAGATCAGTAATAAACTGTAATTTAACTGCAACCCACTCAGATCAGTAATAAATAGTGCAATAACTGCTACCCACGCACGTCAGTAATAAACAGTACAATAACTGGGACCCACACAGGTCAGTAATAAACAGTACAATAACTGCTACCCACTCATATCAGTAATAAGCAGGACAATTACTGCAACCCACACAGGTCAGTAATAAACAATACAATAATTGCGACCCAATCAGGTCAGTTATAAATAGTACAATAACTGCTACCCACACAGGTCAGTAATAAACAATACAATAATTGCGACCCAATCAGGTCAGTTATAAATAGTACAATAACTGCTACCCACTCAGATCAGTAAAAAACAGTACAATAACAGCTACCCACATAGATCAGTAATAAACAGTACAATAACTGCTACCCACACAGGTCAGGAATAAACAGTCCAATAACTGCGGCCCAATCAGATCAGTAATAAACATTACAATAACTGCTTCCCACACAGGTCAGTAAGAAACAGTACAATAACTGCTACCCACACAGGTCAGTAAGGAACAGTACAAAAAAATGCTACCCACACAGGTCTGTAATAAACAGTACAATAACTGCTACCCACGCAGGTCAGTAATAAACTGCTACCCACTCAGGTCAGTAATAAACAGTACAATATCTGCCACCCATACAGGTCAGTAATAAACAGTACAATAACTGCTACCCACGCAGGTCAGTTATAAACAGTACATTAACTGCGACCCAATCACAACAGTAATAAACAGTACAATGACTGCTACCCACACAGGTCAGTAAGAAACAGTACAATAACTGCGACCCACTCAGATCAGTAATAAACAGTTCAATAACTGCTACCCACGCAGGTCAGTAATAAACAGTGCAATAAATACTACCCACTCAGATCATTAATAAACAGTAATTAACTGCTACACACGCAGGTCAGTAATAAACTGCTACCCACGAACGACAGTAATAAACAGTGCAATGACTGCTAACCACGGACGACAGTAATAAACAGTGCAATAACTGGTACCCACGCACGTCAGTAATAAACAGTACAATAACTGCTACCCGCACAGGTCAGTAATAAACAGTAAAATAACTGCTAACCAGTCAGATCAGTAATAAACAATACAATAACTGCCAACCAGAGAGGTCAGTAATAAACAGCACAATAACTGCTAACCACACAGTTCAGTAATAAACAGTACAATCACTGCTACCCACTCAGGTCAGTAATAAACAGTAGAATAACTGCTACTCACTCAGATCAGTAATAAACAGTTCAATAACTGCTACCCACGCATGTCAGTAATAAACAGTACAATAACTTCTACCCACGCAGGTCAGTAATAAACTGCTACCCAGTCAGGTCAGGAACAAACAACAGTAATAAACAGTATATTAACTGCGACCAATCAGATCAGTAATAAACAGTACAATAACTGCTACCCACACAGGTCAGTAATAAACAGTACAATAACTACGACCCACTCAGATCAGTAATAAACAGTTCAATAACTGCTACCCACGCAGGTCAGTAATAAACAGTGCAATAAATACTACCCACTCAGATCATTAATAAACAGTACAATAACTGCTACCCACGCAGGTCAGTAAGAAACTGCTGCCCACGATCGACAGTAATAAACAGTGCAATGACTGCTAACCACGAACAACAGTAATAAACAGTGCAATAACTGCTACCCACGCACCTCAGTAATAAACAGTACAATAACTGCTACCCGCACAGGTCAGTAATAACCAGTACAATAACTGCTGCCCAGACAGGTCCGTAAAAAACAAGACAATAACTGCTACCCACACAGGTCAGTAAAAAACAGTACAATAACTGCTAATCACTCAGATCAGTAATAAACAGTTCAATAACTGCTACCCACGCAGGTCAGTAAAAAAAACAGTGCAATAAATACTACCCAATCAGATCAGTAATAAACAGTACAATAACTGCTACCCACACAGGTCAGTAATAAACAGTACAATAACTGCGACCCACTCAGATCAGTAATAAACAGTTCAATAACTGCTACCCACGCAGGTCAGTAATAAACAGTGCAATAAATACTACCCACTCAGATCAGTAATAAACAGTACAATAACTGCTACCCACACAGGTCAGTAATAAAGAGTACAACAACTGCGACCCACTCAGATCAGTAATAAACAGTACAATAACTGCAACATACACAGGTTAGTAATAAGCAGTACAATAACTGGGACCCACTCAGGTCTGTAATAAACAGTACAATAACTGCTAACCACACAGATCAGTAATAAACTGTAAGTTAACTGCTACCCACGCAAGTCAGTAACAAATAGTGCAATAACTGCTACCCACGCACGTCAGTAATAAACAGTACAATAACTGCTACCCACTCATATCAGTAATAAGCAGGACAATAACTGCAACCCACACAGGTCAGTAATAAACAATACAATAATTGCGACTCAATCAGGTCAGTTATAAACAGTACAATAACTGCTACCCACACAGGTCAGTAATAAACAGTGCAATAACTGCTACCCACTCAGATCAATAAAAAACAGTACAATAACAGCTACCCACACAGGTCAGTCATAAACAGTACAATACCTGCTACCCACATAGATCAGTCATAAACAGTACAATACCTGCTACCCACACAGGTCAGGAATAAACAGTCCAATAACTGCGACCCAATCAGATCAGTAATAAACAGTACAATAACTGCTTCCCACACAGGTCCGTAAGAAACAGTACAGTAACAGCTACCCACACAGGTCAGTAATAAACAGTGCAATAACTGCTACCCACTCAGATCAGTAAAAAACAGTACAATAACAGCTACCCACATAGATCAGTAATACACAGTACAATAACTGCTACCCACACAGGTCAGGAATAAACAGTCCAATAACTGCGACCCACTCAGATCAGTAATAAACAGCACAATAACTGCTACCCACGCATGTCAGTAATAAACTGCTACCCAGTCAGGTCAGTAACAAACAATACAGTAACTGCTACCCACGAACAACACTAATAAACAGTGCAATAACTGGTAACCACGAACGACAGTAATAAACAGCGCAATAACTGCTACCCACAAATGTCAGTAATAAACAGTACAATAACTGCAATCCACACAGGTCAGTCATAAACAGTACAATAACTGCTGCCCAGACAGGTCAGTAATAAACTGTACAATAACTGCTACGCACAATGATCAGCAATAAACAGTACAATAACTGCTACCCACTCAGGTCAGTAATAAACAGTACAATAACTGCGACCCACTCAGATCAGTAATAAACAGTACAATAACTGCAACATACACAGGTTAGTAATAAGCAGCACAATAACTGTGACCCACTCAGGTCTGTAATAAACATTACAATAACTGCTAACCACACAGATCAGTAATAAACTGTAAGTTAATTGCTACCCACGCACGTCAGTAATAAACAGTGCAATAACTGCTACCCACTCAGATCAGTAAAAAACAGTACAATAACAGCTACCCACATAGATCAGTAATAAACAGTACAATAACTGCTACTCACACAGGTCAGGAATAAACAGTCCAATAACTACGACCCAATCAGATCAGTAATAAACAGTACAATAACTGCTTCCCACACAGGTCAGTAAGAAACAGTACAGTAACAGCTACCCACACAGGTCAGTAATAAACAGTACAATAAATGCTACCCACACAGGTCTGTAATAAACAGTACAATAACTGCTACCCACGCAGGTCAGTAATAAACTGCTATCCACTCAGGTCAGTAATAAACAGTACAATATCTGCCACCCATACAGGTCAGTAATAAACAGTACAGTAACTGCGACCCACGCAGTTCAGTAATAAACAGTACAATAACAGCTACCCACTCAGATCAGTAATAAACAGTACACTAACTGCTGGCCACACAGGTCAGGAATAAACAGTCCAATAACTGCGACCCAATCAGATCAGTAATAAAAAGTACAATAACTGCTACCCACACAGGTCAGTAAGAAACAGTACAATAACTGCTACCCACACAGGTCAGTATTAATCTGGACAGTAACTGCTACCCACGCAGGTCAGTAATAAACAGTACAATAACTGCTACCCATTCAGATCAGTAATAAACACTACAGTAACTGCTACCCATGCACGTCACTAATAAACAGGACAATAACTGCTACCGACACAGGTCAGTAATAAACTGCCTCCCAGACAGGTCAGCAATAAACAGTACAATAACTGCTACCCTCCAGGATCAGTAATAAACAGTACAATAGCTCCTACCCACTCAGATGTGTAATAAACAGTACAATAACTGCTAACCACACAGGTCAGTAATAAACAGTACAATAACTGTTACCGACTCAGATCTGGAATAAACAGCACATTAACTGCTACCCACACAGGTCAGTAATACACAGAACAATAACTGCTACCCACACAGGTCAGAAATACACTGCTATCCAGACAGGTCAGTAATAAACAGTACAATAACTGTGACCCACGCAGATCAGTAATAAACAGTACAATAACTGCTACCCACTCAGATCATTAATAAACAGTACAACAACTGTTACCCACTGAGATCAGTAAAAAAACAGTACAATAACTGCTACCCACATAGGTCAGTAATAAACAGTACAATAACTGCGACCCACTCAGATCAGTAATAAACAGTACAATAACTGCAACATACACAGGTTAGTAATAAGCAGTACAATAACTGGGACCCACTCAGGTCTGTAAGAAACAGTACAATAACTGCTAACCACACAGATCAGTAATAAACTGTAAGTTAACTGCTACCCACGCAAGTCAGTAATAAATAGTGCAATAACTGCTACCCACACAGGTCAGTAATAAACAGTACAATAACTGCTACCCACGCACGTCAGTAATAAACAGTACAATAACTGCTAACCGCACAGGTCAGTAATAAACAGTACAATAACTGCTACCCACTCATATCAGTAATAAGCAGGACAATAACTGCAACCCACACCGGTCAGTAATAAACAATACAATAAATGCGACCCAATCAGGTCAGTTATAAACAGTATAATAGCTGCTACCCACACAGGTCAGTAATAAACAGTGCAATAACTGCTACCCACATAGATCAGTAATAAACAGTACAATAACTGCTGCCCACACAGGTCAGGAATAAACAGTCCAATAACTGCGACCCAATCAGATCAGTAATTAACAGTACAATAACTGCTTCCCACACAGGTCAGTAAGAAACAGTACAATAAATGCTACCCACACAGGTCTGTGATAAACAGTACAATAACTGCTACCCACGCAGGTCAGTAATAAACTGCTACCCACTCAGGTCAGTAATAAACAGTATAATATCTGCCACCCATACAGGTCAGTAATAAACAGTACAGTAACTGCTACCCACGCAGTTCAGTAATAAACAGTACAATAACAGCTACCCACTCAGATCAGCAATAAACAGTACACTAACTGCGACCCACACAGATCAAGAATAAACAGTCCAATAACTGCGACCCAATCAGATCAGTAATAAACAGTACAATAACTGCTACCCACACAGATCAGTAACAAAAAAGTACAGTAACAGCTACCCACACAGGTCAGTAATGATCAGCACAGTAACTGCTCCCCACTCAGATCAGTAATAAACAGTACAATAACTGCTACCCATTCAGATCAGTAATAAACACTACAGTAACTGCTACTCATGCACGTCACTAATAAACAGTACAATAACTGCTTCCGAAACAGGTCAGTAATAAACTGCTTCCCAGACAGGTCAGCAATAAACAGTACAATAACTGCTACCCTCCAGGATCAGTAATAAACAGTGCAATAGCTCCTACCCACTCAGATGTGTATTAAACAGTACAATAATTGCTACCCACACAGGTCAGTAATAAACAGTACAATAACTGCTACCCACTCAGATCTATAATAAACAGCACATTAACTGCTACCCACACAGGTCAGTAATAAACAGTACAATAACTGCTACCCACACAGGTCAGTAATAAACAGTACAATAACTGTTACCCACTCAGATCTGTAATAAACAGCACATTAACTGCTACCCACACAGTTCATTAATAAACAGAACAATAACTGCTACCCGCACAGGTCAGAAATACACTGCTATCCAGACAGGTCAGTAATAAACAGTACAATAACTGCGACCCATGCAGATCAGTAATAAACAGTACAATAACTGCTACCCACTCAGATCAGTAATAAACAGTACAATAATTGTTACCCACTGAGATCAGTAAAAAACAGTACAATAACTGCTACCCACACAGGTCAGTAATAAACAGTACAATAACTGCTACCCACGCAGGTCAGTAATAAACAGTACAATAACTGCTACCCCCCACTCAGATCAGTAATGAACAGGACAATAACTGCTACCCACACAGGTCAGTAATAAACAGTACAATAACTGCTACCCACACAGGTCAGTGATAAACAGTACAATAACTGCTACCCCCCACTCAGATCAGTAATGAACAGGACAATAACTGCTACCCACACAGGTCAGAAATAAACAGTACAATAACTGCTACCCATTCAGATCAGTAATAAACAGTGCAATAACTGCTACCCACGCAGGTCAGTAATAAACAGTACATTAACTGTGACCCACACAGATCAGTAATAAACAGCACAATAACTGCTACCCACGCAGGTCAGTAATAAAGAGTACAATAACTGCGACCCACTCAGACCAGTAATAAACAGTTCAATAACTGCTACCCATGCAGGTCAGTAATAAACTTTGCAATAAATGCTACCCACTCAGATCAGTAAAAAAGAGCACAATAACTGCTACCCACGCATGTCAGTAATAAACAGTACAATAACTTCTACCCAAGCAGGTCAGTAATAAACTGCTACCCAGTCAGGTCAGTAACAAACAATACAGTAACTGCTAACCACGGACGACAGTAATAAACACCGCAATAACTGCTACCCACGAATGTCAGTAATAAACAGTACAATAACTGCAATCCACACAGGTCAGTAATAAACAGTACAATAACTGCTGCCCAGACAGGTCAGTAATAAACAGCACAATAACTGCTACCCACAATGGTTAGTAATAAACAGTACAGTAACTGCTACCCAATCAGATCAGTAATAAACAGTACAATGAATGCTACCCCCCAAGGTCAGTAGTAAACAGTACAATAACTGCGACCCACTCAGATCAGTAATAAACAGTACTATAACTGCAACATACACAGGTAAGTAATAAGCAGTACAATAATTGGGACCCACTCAGGTCAGTAATAAACAGTACAATAACTGCTAACCACACAGATCAGTAATAAACTGTAAGTTATGTGCTACCCATGCAAGTCAGTAATAAACAATACAATAATTGCGACCCAATCAGGTCAGTTATAAATAGTACAATAACTGCTACCCACACAGGTCAGTAATAAACAGTGCAATAACTGCTACCCACTCCGATCAGTAATAAAGAGTACAATAACTGCTAGCCAAACAGGTCAGTAAAAATCAGTACAATAACAGCTACCCACATAGATCAGTAATAAACAGTACAATAACTGCTACCCACACAGGTCAGTAATAAACAGTCCAATAACTGCGACCCAATCAGATCAGTAATAAGCAGTACAATACCTGCGACCCACGCAGATCAGTAATAAACAGTACAATAATTGCCCGCCACTCAGATCAGTAATAAATAGTACAATAATTGTTACCCACTGAGATCAGTAATAAACAGTACAATAACTGCTACCCACTCAGGTCAGTAATAAACAGTACAATAAATGCTACCCACTAAGATCAGTAATAAACAGTACAATAACTGCTACCCAGGCAGGTCAGTAATAAAGAGTACAATAACTGAGACCCAGTCAGATCAGTAATAAACAGTGCAATAACTGCTACCCACACAGGTCAGTAATAAACTGCTACCCACTCAGGTCAGTAATAAACAATACAATAACTGCTACCCATTCAGATCAGTAATAAACAGTACAATAACTGCGACCCACTCAGATCAGTAATAAACAGTACAATAACGCTACCCAATCAGATTAGTAAAAAACAGTGCAATAACTGGTACCCATGCACGTCAGGAATAAACAGTACAATACCTGCTTCCCAGACAGGTCAGTAATAAACAGTACAAAAACTGCTACTCATTCAGATCAGTAATAAACACTACAGTAACTGCTACCCATGCACGTCACTAATAAACAGTACAATAACTGCGACCCACACAGGTCAGTAATAAACTACTACCCAGACAGGTCAGTAATAAACAGTACAATAGCTGCTACCCTCCAGGATCAGTAATAAACAGTACAATAACTGCTACCCACACAGGTCAGGAATAAACAGTCCAATAACTGCGACCCAATCAGATCAGTAATAAACAGTACAATAACTGCTTCCCACACAGGTCAATAAGAAACAGTACAGTAACAGCTACCCACACAGTCAGTAAGGAACAGTACAATAAATGCTACCAACACAGGTCTGCACTAAACAGTACAATAACTGCTACCCACACAGGTCAGTAATAAACCGCTACCCACTCAGGTCAGTAATAAACAATACAATAACTGCTACCCATTCAGATCAGTAATAAACAGTACAATAACTGCGACCCACTCAGATCAGTAATAAACAGTACAATAACGCTACCCAATCAGATTAGTAAAAAACAGTGCAATAACTGGTACCCATGCACGTCAGGAATAAACAGTACAATACCTGCTTCCCAGACAGGTCAGTAATAAACAGTACAAAAACTGCTACTCATTCAGATCAGTAATAAACACTACAGTAACTGCTACCCATGCACGTCACTAATAAACAGTACAATAACTGCGACCCACACAGGTCAGTAATAAACTACCACCCAGACAGGTCAGTAATAAACAGTACAATAACTGCTACCCTCCAGGATCAGTAATAAACAGTACAATAGCTGCAACCCACACAGGTCAGTAATAAACAATACAATAACTGCGACCCAAACAGATCAGTAATAAACAATACAATAACTGTTACCCGCACAGGTCAGTAATAAACAGTGCAATAACTGCTACCCACTCAGATCAGTAATAAACAGTACCATAACTGCTACCCACTCAAATCAGTAATAAACAGTACAATAACTGCTGCCCTCACAGGTCAGTATTAACAGTACAATAATTGCGAGCCAATCAGATCAGTAATAAACAGTACAATAACTGCTACCCACACAGGTCAGTAATAAACAGTACAATAACTGCTACCCACGCAGGTCAGTAATAAACAGTACAATAACTGCTACCCCCCACTCAGATCAGTAATGAACAGGACAATAACTGCTACCCACACAGGTCAGTAATAAACAGTACAATAACTGCTACCCACACAGGTCAGTGATAAACAGTACAATAACTGCTACCCCCCACTCAGATCAGTAATGAACAGGACAATAACTGCTACCCACACAGGTCAGAAATAAACAGTACAATAACTGCTACCCATTCAGATCAGTAATAAACAGTGCAATAACTGCTACCCACGCAGGTCAGTAATAAACAGTACATTAACTGTGACCCACACAGATCAGTAATAAACAGCACAATAACTGCTACCCACGCAGGTCAGTAATACAGAGTACAATAACTGCGACCCACTCAGACCAGTAATAAACAGTTCAATAACTGCTACCCATGCAGGTCAGTAATAAACTTTGCAATAAATGCTACCCACTCAGATCAGTAAAAAAGAGCACAATAACTGCTACCCACGCATGTCAGTAATAAACAGTACAATAACTTCTACCCAAGCAGGTCAGTAATAAACTGCTACCCAGTCAGGTCAGTAACAAACAATACAGTAACTGCTAACCACGGACGACAGTAATAAACACCGCAATAACTGCTACCCACGAATGTCAGTAATAAACAGTACAATAACTGCAATCCACACAGGTCAGTAATAAACAGTACAATAACTGCTGCCCAGACAGGTCAGTAATAAACAGCACAATAACTGCTACCCACAATGGTTAGTAATAAACAGTACAGTAACTGCTACCCACTCAGGTCAGTAATAAACAGTACAATAACTGCTAACCACACAGATCAGTAATAAACTGTAAGTTAAGTGCTACCCATGCAAGTCAGTAATAAACAATACAATAATTGCGACCCAATCAGGTCAGTTATAAATAGTACAATAACTGCTACCCACACAGGTCAGTAATAAACAGTGCAATAACTGCTACCCACTCCGATCAGTAATAAAGAGTACAATAACTGCTAGCCAAACAGGTCAGTAAAAAACAGTACAATAACAGCTACCCACATAGATCAGTAATAAACAGTACAATAACTGCTACCCACACAGGTCAGTAATAAACAGTCCAATAACTGCGACCCAATCAGATCAGTAATAAGCAGTACAATACCTGCGACCCACGCAGATCAGTAATAAACAGTACAATAATTGCTCGCCACTCAGATCAGTAATAAATAGTACAATAATTGTTACCCACTGAGATCAGTAATAAACAGTACAATAACTGCTACCCACTCAGGTCAGTAATAAACAGTACAATAAATGCTACCCACTAAGATCAGTAATAAACAGTACAATAACTGCTACCCACGCAGGTCAGTAATAAAGAGTACAATAACTGAGACCCAGTCAGATCAGTAATAAACAATGCAATAACTGCTACCCACGCAGGTCAGTAATAAACAGTACAATAACTGCTACCCAATCAGATCAGTAATAAACAGTACAATAACTGCTTCCCACACAGGTCAATAAGAAACAGTACAGTAACAGCTACCCACACAGGTCAGTAAGGAACAGTACAATAAATGCTACCAACACAGGTCTGCATTAAACAGTACAATAACTGCTACCCACACAGGTCAGTAATAAACTGCTACCCACTCAGGTCAGTAATAAACAATACAATAACTGCTACCCATTCAGATCAGTAATAAACAGTACAATAACGCTACCCAATCAGATTAGTAAAAAACAGTGCAATAACTGGTACCCATGCACGTCAGGAATAAACAGTACAATACCTGCTTCCCAGACAGGTCAGTAATAAACAGTACAAAAACTGCTACTCATTCAGATCAGTAATAAACACTACAGTAACTGCTACCCATGCACGTCACTAATAAACAGTACAATAACTGCGACCCACACAGGTCAGTAATAAACTACTACCCAGACAGGTCAGTAATAAACAGTACAATAGCTGCTACCCTCCAGGATCAGTAATAAACAGTACAATAACTGCTACCCACACAGGTCAGGAATAAACAGTCCAATAACTGCGACCCAATCAGATCAGTAATAAACAGTACAATAACTGCTTCCCACACAGGTCAATAAGAAACAGTACAGTAACAGCTACCCACACAGGTCAGTAAGGAACAGTACAATAAATGCTACCAACACAGGTCTGCACTAAACAGTACAATAACTGCTACCCACACAGGTCAGTAATAAACCGCTACCCACTCAGGTCAGTAATAAACAATACAATAACTGCTACCCATTCAGATCAGTAATAAACAGTACAATAACTGCGACCCACTCAGATCAGTAATAAACAGTACAATAACGCTACCCAATCAGATTAGTAAAAAACAGTGCAATAACTGGTACCCATGCACGTCAGGAATAAACAGTACAATACCTGCTTCCCAGACAGGTCAGTAATAAACAGTACAAAAACTGCTACTCATTCAGATCAGTAATAAACACTACAGTAACTGCTACCCATGCACGTCACTAATAAACAGTACAATAACTGCGACCCACACAGGTCAGTAATAAACTACTACCCAGACAGGTCAGTAATAAACAGTACAATAACTGCTACCCTCCAGGATCAGTAATAAACAGTACATTATCTGCTACCCACACCAATGAGCAATAAACTGCTACCCAGACAGATCAGTAATAAACACTACAGTAACAGCTACCCACGCACGTCAGTAATAAACAGCACAATAACTGCTACCCACACAGGTCAGGAATAAACAGTACAATAACTGCTACCCACTCAGGTCAGTAATAAACAGTACATTATCTGCTACCCACTCAGATCAGTAATAGAGAGTACAATAACTGCTACCCACTCCGATTAGCTATAAACTGCTACCAACTCAGATCAGTAATAAACACTACAGTAACTGCTACCCACGCACGTCAGTTATAAACAGCACAGCAACTGCTACCCACGAGGTCAGTAATAAGCAGTACAATACCTGCGACCCACGCAGATCAGTAATAAACAGTACAATAATTGCTCGCCAATCAGATCTGTAATAAATAGTACAATAATTGTTACCCACTGAGATCAGTAATAAACAGTACAATAACTGCTACCCACTCAGGTCAGTAATAAACAGTACAATAAATGCTACCCACTAAGATCAGTAATAAACAGTACAATAACTGCTACCCACGCAGGTCAGTAATAAAGAGTACAATAACTGAGACCCAGTCAGATCAGTAATAAACAGTGCAATAACTGCTACCCACGCAGGTCAGTAATAAACAGTACAATAACTGCTACCCAATCAGATCAGTAATAAACAATACAATAACTGCTACCCACGCAGGTCAGTAATACACAGTGCAATAAATGCTACCCACTCAGATCAGTAAAAAAGAGTACAATAACTTCTACCCATGCAGATCAGTAATAAACTGCTCCCCAGTCAGGTCAGTAACAAACAATACTGTAACTGCTACCCACGAACGACAGTAATAAACAGTGCAATAACTGGTAACCACGAACGAAAGTAATAAACAGTGCAAAACTGCAACCCACGAATGTCAGTAATTAACAGTACAATAACTGCTACCCACACAGGTCAGTAATAAACAGTAAAATAACTGCTACCCACTCAGATCAGTAATAAACCGTATAATAACTGCTACCCAGGCAGGTCAGTAATAAACAGTACAATAACTGCTACCCAATCAGTTCAGTAATAAACAGTACAATGACTGCTACCCACACAGGTGAGTAATAAAAAGTACAATAACTGCTACCCACTCAGATCAGTAATAAACAGTTCAATAACTGCTACCCACGCAGGTCAGTAATTAACAATACAGTAACTGCCACCCACTCAGATCAGTAATAAACAGTACAATAACTGCAACCTACACAGGTCAGTAATAAACAGTACAATAACTGCGAATCACTCAGATCAGTATAAAACAGTACAATAACTGCTACCCACTCAGGTCAGTAATAAACAGTACAATAAATGCTACCCACACAGGTCTGTTATAAAAGTACAATAACTGCTACCCACGCAGGTCAGTAATAAAGTGTTACCCACTCAAGTCAGTAATAAACAATTCAATAACTGCTACCCACGAACAACAGTAATAAACAGTACAAACCTGCTACCCACACAGGTCAGTAATAAACAGTACATTATCTGCTACACACTCAGATCAGTAATAAACAGTACAATAACTGCTACCCACTCTGATTAACAATAAACTGCTACTCACTAAGATGAGTAATAAACAGCACAGCAACTGCTACCCACGCATGTCAGTACTAAACAGCACAGTATCTGCTACCCACGCACGTCAGTCATAACCAGTACAATAACTGCTACCCACTCCGATCAGTAATAAACAGTACAATAACTGCTAGCCAAACAGGTCAGTAATAAACAGTACAATAACTGCTACCCACTCAGATCAGTAATAAATAGTACAATAACTGCTACCCACGCAGGTCAGTAATAAACAGTACATTAACTGCGACCCAATCAGAGCAGTAATAAACAGAACAATAACTGCTACCCACGCAGGTCAGTAATAAACAATACAATAACTGCGACCCACTCAGATCAGTAATAAACAGTACGATAACTGCTACCCACGAATGTCAGTAATAAACTGCTACCCACGAAGGTCAGTAATACACATTACAATAACTGCCAACCACGAACGACAGTAATAAACAGTGCTATGACTGCTAAACACGAACAACAGTAATAGACAGTGAAATAACTGCTACCCACGAAGGTCTGTAATAAACAGTACAATAACTGCTACCCACGCAGGTCAGTAATAAACAGTGCTAGAACTTCTAAACACGCAGATCAGTAACAAACTGCTAACCACAAAGATCAGTAATAAACAGTACTATAACTGCTACCCACGCAGGTCAGTAATAAACTGCTAACCACGCAGGTCAGGAATATACAGTACTATAAATGCTACTCAAACAGGTCAGTGACAAACTGCTACCCAGACAGGGCAGTTAGAAACAGTACAATAACTGCTACCCACGCAGGTCAGTAATAAACAGTACAATATCTGCTACCCACACAGGTCAGAAATAAACAGGACAATAACTGCTACCCACGCAGGTCACTAATAAACTGTAATGAACTGATTCCCCCCACTCAGGTCAGTAATAAACAGTACAATAACTGCTACCCACGCAGGTCTGTTATAAACAGTACAATAACTGCTACCCACACAGGTCAGTAATAAACAGTACAATAACTGTTACCCACGCAGGTCAGTAATAAACAGTACAAAAACTGCTACCCATGCAGGTTAGTCATAAGCAGTACAATAACTGCTACCTACTGAGGTCAGTAATAAACAGTGCAATAACTGCTGTCCACGCAGGTCAGTAATAAACAGTACAATAACTGCTGCCCACACAGGTCAGTAGTATATAAGGACAATAACTGCTGCACACTCAGGTCAGTAATAACTAGTACAATAACTGCTACCCACTCAGGTCAGTAATAAACAGTCAAATAACTGCTACCCATGCAGGTCAGCAATAAACAGTAGTATAACTTCTAACCACGCAGGTCAGTAATAAACTGCTAACCACAAAGATCAGTAATAAACAGTACTATAACTGCTACCCACGCAGGTCAGTTATAAACTGCTTACCACGCAGGTCAGTAATATACTGTACTATAACTGCTACTCACGCAGGTCAGTAACAAACGGCTACCCACACAGGTCAGTAAAAAAACTGTAATAAACTGCTACCCATGCAGGTCATTAATAAACAGTACAATAACTGCTACCCACGCAGGTCAGTAATAAACTGCTACCCCCACTCAGGTCAGTAATAAACAGTACAATATCTGCTATCCACACAGGTCAGAAATAAACAGGACAATGACTGCGACCCACGCAGGTCAGTAATAAGCTGTAATGAACTGATAGCCCCCACTCAGGTCAGTAATAAACAGTACAATAACTGCTACCCACGCAGGTCTGTAATAAACAGTACAATAACTGCTACCCACACAGGTCAGTAATAAACAGTATAATAACTGCTACCCACGCAGGTCAGAAATAAACAGTACAAAAACTGCTACCCATGCAGGTCAGTAATACACAGTACAATAAGTGCTACCCACGCAGGTCAGTAATAAACAGTACAATAACTGCTACCCACTCAGATCAGTAATAAACAGTACATTAACTGCTACCCACTCAGATCAGCAATAAACAGTACAATAACTGCTACCCACACAGGTCAGTAATAAACAGTACAATAACTGCTACCCACTAAGGTCAGTAGTATACAGTACAATAACTGCTACCCACACAAGTCAGTAATAAACTGGTACCCACTCAGGTTAGTAACAAACAGTACAATAACTGCTACCCACGCAGGTCAGTAATAAACTGCTACCCACTCAGGTTAGTAATAAACAGTACTATAACTGCTACCCACACAGGTCAGTAATAAACAGGACAATAACTACTACCCACGCAGATCAGTAATAACCTGCTACCCAGTCAGGTTAGTAATAAACAGTTTAGTAAGTGCTACCCACTCAGGTCAGTAATAAACAGTGCAATAACTGCTACCCACGCAGGTCAGTAATAAACAGTACAATATCTGCTACCCACACAGGTCAGTAATAAATAGGACAATAACTGCTACCCACACAGGTCCGAAATAAACTTCTACCCACTCAGGTTAGTAATAAACAGTTCAGTAACTGCTACCCAATCAGGTCAGTACTAAACAATACAATAACTGCTACCCACACGGGTCAGTAATAAACTGTAATAATCTGCTACCCACTCAGATCACTAATAAACAGTACAATAACTGCTGCCCACGCAGATCAGTAATAAACAGTACAATAACTGCTGCCCACAAAGGTCAGTAATAAACAGTACTATAACTGCTACCCACACAGGTCAATAGTATACAGGACAATAACTGCTACCCACTCAGGTCAGTAATAACCAGTACAATAACTGCTACCCACTCGGTCAGTAATAACAGTACAATAACTGCTACCCACGCAGGTCAGTAATAAACTGCTACCCCCCACTCAGGTCAGTAATAAACAGTACAACATCTGCTACCCACACAGGTCAGAAATAAAGAGGACAATAACTGCTGCCCACAAAGGTCAGTAATAAACAGTACTATAACTGCTACCCACACAGGTCAATAGTACACAGGACAATAACTGCTACCCACTCAGGTCAGTAATAACCAGTACAATAACTGCTACCCACTCAGGTCAGTATTATACAGTACTATAACAGCTACCCACGCAGGTCAGCAATAAACTGCTACCCCCCACTCAGGTCAGTAATAAACAGTACAATATCTGCTACCCACACAGGTCAGAAATAAAGAGGACAATAACTGCTACCCACGCAGATCAGTAATAAACAGTACAATAACTACTACCCACACAGGTCAGTAATAAACAGTACAATAACTGCTACCCACTCAGGTCAGTAATAAACAATACAATAACTGCTACCCATGCAGGTCAGTAATAAACAGTACAATAACTGCTACCCACGCAGGTCAGTAATAAACAGTACAATAACTGCTACCACTCAGATCAGTAATAAACAGTACAATAACTGCTACCCACACAGGTCAGTAGTTTACAGTACAATAACTGCTACCCACGCAGGTCAGTAATAAACTGCTACCCACTCAGGTTAGTAATAAACAGTACTATAACTGCTACCCACACAAGTCAGTATTAAACAGGACAATAACTACTACCCACACAGATCAGTAATAAACTGCTTCCCACTCAGGTTAGTAATAAACAGATCAGTAACTGCTACCCACTCAGGTCAGTAATTAAAAGTGCAATAACTGCTACCCATGCAGGTCAATAATAAACAGGACAATAACTGCTACCCACGCAGGTCAGTAATAAACATCACAATATCTGCTACCCACACTCAGGTCAGTAATAAACAGTACAATAACTGCTACCCACGCAGGTCAGTAATAAACTGTTATAAACTGCTACCCCCCACTCAGGTCAGTAATAAACAGTACAATAACTGCTACCCACACAGGTCAGTAATAAACAGTACAATAACTGCTACCCACGCAGGTCAGTAATAAACAGTACAATAACTGCTACCCACGCAGGTCAGTAATAAACAGTACAATAACTGCTACCCACGCAGGTCAGTAAGAAACAGTACAATAACTGCTACCCACGTAGGTCAGTAATAAACAGTACAATAACTGCTACCCATTCAGATCTGTAATAAACAGTACAATAACTGCTACCCACGCAGGTCAGTAATAAACAGTACAATAACTGCTACCCATGCAGGTCAGTAATAAACAGTACAATAACTGCTACCCACACAGGTCAGTAATAAACAGTACAATAACTGCTTCCCACGCAAGTCAGTAGTATACAGTACAATAACTGCTACCCATGCAGGTCAGTAATAAACAGTACTATAACTGCTACTCACGCAGGTCAGTAACAAACTGCTACCCAGACAAGTTAGTTAGAAACAGAACAATAACTGCTACCCACACAGGTCAGTAATAAACAGTACAATAATTGCTACCCACACAGCTCAGTAATAAACTGCTACCCACTCAGGTTAGTAATAATCAGTACAATAACTGCTACGCACTCAGGTCAGTAAAAACTGCTACCCACTCAGGTTAGTAATAAACATTACAATAACTGCTACCCACTCAGGTCAGTAATAATCTGTAATAAACTGCTACCCAGACAGGTCAGTAATAAACAGTACAATAACTGCAACCCACACAGGTCAGCAATAACTATAATAAACTGCTAACCACACAGGTCAGTAATAAACTGTACAATAACTGCTACCCTCACTGGTTTGTATGGACTATAATAAACAGCTGATCGCACAGTCAGAAATAAACCATAATAATCCGCTGACCACACAGGTCAGTAATAAGCTGTAATAAAGTGCTATCCGCATTGGAGAAAGTGAGGACTGCAGATGCTTGTGATCAGAGCTGAAAATGTGTTGCTGGAAAATCGCAGCAGGCCAGGCAGCATCCAAGGAACAGGAGAATCGACATTTCGGGCATGAGCCCTTCTTCAGGAAGCCTTCTTCGGCTCATGCCCGAAACGTCGATTCTCCTGCACCTTGGATGCTGCCTGACCTGCTGCGCTTTTCCAGCAACACATTTTCCGCTGCTATCCGCATTGTACAGTAACGTCTACTCACACAGGTCAGTAATAAACTGCAACACAACTGCTACTCACACAGGTCAATAATAACCTGTAATAAACTGCTACTCAGACAGGTCAGTAAAAAGCTGTTGAGCACACGATCAGTAACAAAGGGCGATGTGAAAGTGAGGACAGCAGAATGCTGGAGATTAGAGTCAAGAGTGTGATGCTGGAAAAGCACAGCAGGTCAGGCAGCATCCAAGAAGCAGGAGGATCGATGTTTCAGCCAAAAGCCCTTCATCAGGAATGAGGCTTGTGAGGTGGGGGTGTGTATGTGGAAGGGGGGGTGGGGGATGGGGTGTGGATGCGGTGAGATAAATGGGAGGGGTAGGGGGGAAGGTCGCTGAGGTTGGGATAGGTGAATGGAGGTGGAGGTAATGGTGATAAGTCGGAGAGGAGAGTGGAGCCGATAGATGGGAAGGAAGATGGACAGGTGGAACAGGTCATGAGGATGGTGCTGACCTGGAAGGTTGTAAGTGGGATAAGGTGGAGGGAGGGGAAATGAGGAAACCGGTGAAATCCACATTGATGCTGTGTGGTTGGAGGGTCCCGAGGTAGAAGATGAGGTATTCTTCCTCCAGGCGTCAGGTGGTGAGGGGGTGGCGATGGAGGAGACCCAGGACCTGCATGTCCTTGGCGGAATCGGTGGAGTTGGTTGGTGCGGGTGTCCCGGAGATGTTCTCTGAAGCGCTCTGCAAGTAGGCATCCTATCTCCCTGATGTAGAGGAGACCTCATCGAAAGCAACGGATACAGTAAATGACATGGGTGGAAGTGCAGGTAAAACTTTGATAGATGTGGAAGGCTCCTTTAGGGCCTTGGATAGAGGTGAGGGAGGAGGTGTGGGCACAGGTTTTACAGTTCCTGCGGTGGCAGGGAAAGGTGCCAGGACGGGAGGGTGGTTTATTGGTGGGGGAGGGGAGGACCTGACAAGGGAATCACAGAAGGAATGGTCTCTCCGGAACGCTGATAGGGGTGGGGAGGGAAATATATCCTTGGTAGTGGGGTCCATTTGGAGGTGGTGGAAGTGGCAGAGGATGATGCATTATATGTGGATGTTGGTGGGGTGGAGGTGAGGGGTCGGTTCTTGTTGCAGTTGGAGGTGTGGGGATTGAGGACAGAGGTGTGGGAAGTGGAAGAGATGCTCTGGAGGGCATCATCAACCACGTGGGATGGGAAATTGCAGTCTTTGAAGAAGGAGGCCATCTGAGATGTTTTATGGTGGACTTGGTCCTCCTGGAAGCAGATGTGGTGGAGACGGAGGAATTGGGAATAAGGGATAGCCTTTTTACAGGAGGCAGGGTGTGAGGAGGTGTCGTCCAGGTCGCTGTGGGAGTTGGTGGGTTTGTAGGAGATGTCAGTGTCACTATTGATGGAGATGGAGAGGTCCAGAAAGGGAAAGCGAGGTGTCCGAGTGGTCAAAGTGCACTTAAAGTTGGGGTGGAACGTGTTGGTGAAGTTAATGAACTATTTAACCTCCTTGTGTGAGCAGATTGCGTGAGCCATTAACCCCAGATTGGATTAACAGCTCATTTTAAGGATTAAACCTGTTGAAATCTGTCCATGGTTTCACTCCAATCCCCTTCATTCTCACCAATGCCCATCAATTCTACAAACTTTGAATATTGAAGTTATTTTCTATTTCTGCATTTTTCATCATAGCTTTTACAGGCAGTGCCCTTAACATGTCAGTCCTCAACTCTGGATCTTCCTCACTGAATCTCTCCACCTCTCCCTCATTTAAGGTTCTCCACTAAATATATTACTTTTGGCTAAGTTTTTTGGTCGTCTGCTCTGATGTCCCCTTCAGATCACTTGTAATTTTAGAACATAGAACATAGAACAGTACAGCACAGAATAGGACCTCAGCCCACGATGTTGTGCCGGCCACTGATCCTCATGTATGCACCCTCAAATTTCTGTGACCATATGCATGTCCAGGAGTCTCTTAAATGTCCCCACTGACCTTGCTTCCACAACTGCTGCTGGCAACGCATTCCATGCTCTCACAACTCTCTGTGTAAAGAACCCGTCTCTGACATCCCCTCTATACTTTCCTCCAACCAGCTTAAAATTATGACCTCTCGTGTTAGTCATTTCTGCCCTGGGAAATAGTCTCTGGCTATCGACTCTATTATGTCTCTCATTATCTTGTATACCTCAATTAGGTCCCCTCTCCTCCTCCTTTTCTCCAATGAAAAAAGTCTGAGCTCAGTCAACCTCTCTTCATAAGATAAGCCCTCCAGTCCAGACAGCATCCTGGTAAACCTCCTCTGAACCCTCTCCAAAGCATCCACATCTTTCCTATAATTGGGCGACCAGAACTGGACGCAGTATTCCAAGTGCGGTCTAACCAAAGTTTTATAGAACTCCAACAAAATCTCACGACTCTTAAACTCAATCCCACTGTTAATGAAAGCCAAAACACCATATGCTTTCTTAACAACCCTGTCCACTTGGGTGGCCATTTTAAGGGATCTATGTATCTGCACACCAAGATCCCTCTGTTCCTCCACACTGCCAAGATTCCTATCCTTAATCCTGTACTCAGCTTTCAAATTCGACCTTCCAAAATGCATCACCTCGCATTTATCCAGGTTGAACTCCATCTGCCACCTCTCAGCCCATCTCTGCATCCTGTCAATATCCCGCTGCAGCCTATAACAGCCCTCTATACTGTCAACGACACCTCCAACCTTTGTGTCGTCTGCAAACTTGCTGACCCATCCTTCAATCCCCTTATCCAAGTCAATAATAAAAATTACAAACAGTAGAGACCCAAGGACAGAGCCCTGTGGAACACCACTCACCACAGACTTCCAGGCAGAATATTTTCCTTCTACTACTACTCGCTGTCTTCTGTTGGCCAGCCTATTCTCTACCCAAACAGCTAAGTTCCCCTGTATCCATTCCTCCTGACCTTCTGAATGAGCCTACCATGGGGAACCTTATCAAATGCCTTGCTGAAGTCCATATACACCACATCTACAGCTCGACCCTCATCAACTTTTCTAGTCACATCCTCAAAGAACTCGATAAGGTTTGTGAGGCATGACCTGCCCCTCACAAAGCCATGTTGACTGCTTTGCCTCCATGAAACGCATAAGGTCAAATCATTATATTAAAAGCAAGCATATATTGGCATTGGTGGGAGTCCAGAAATGTTCATTGTACTGATACCAGACATGGAGGGTCCTCTGTTATGAGAGTTTAGACCTATACTCATGGGAGCTTACAAGAATGGGAGGCAACCTTTAGATTAGATTACTTACTGTGTGGAAACAGGCCCTTCGGCCCAACAAGTCCACACCGACCCTCCAAAGAGCAACCCACCCAGACCCATTCCCCTACATTTACCCCTTCACCTAACACTATAGGCAATTTAGCATGGCCAATTCACCTAACCTGCACATCTTTGGACTGTGGGAAGAAACCCATGCAGCCACGGGGAGAATGTGCCAACTGCACACAGACAGTTGCCCAAGGCAGGAATTGAACCTGGGTCTCTGGTGCTGTCAGGCAGCAGTGCTAACCACTGAGCCACTGTGCCGCCCGTATAAGTCTCTTTAGGAAAATTACAGGGCAGATGCGGAAAAGTTGTTTCCCCTTGTGGGAGGGATCTTGGTTTGCAGGTACATAGGTCCAGAGAATATAATCTCAGAACATTGAAAATAGAGAGGAGGAGAAATGTCTTCTCTCAGAGAGTATCAAACCTGTGGAATTCTTTACCACAGAGGCTTGTTGAAGCTGGGTCATTATGTCTACTCAAGACTGAGATGGAAACAGTGAAAGAGAATCAAGGTACCAAGGAGTAACATGGAGTTCAGGAGTCTCTTTCATTTCATTGCTTATCAGTAACTTGCTGCACGTTTAACAGTTGAATGAATAACACCAGACATTTGCACAACGCTGAGGCACTGACCAGTTGACAGGTATCTCTTGCTAACCTCCCCAGGTGAATTTAATGTCAGGGAAGACGAGCACACAGAACAGCGGCTTGAGGTCAACGCAGTCATTGCTCACCCGCATTTCCAGCGCAGAAATTACGACAACGATATTGCGGTCCTGCAATTGAAGAAACCTATGCAGTTCAACCAGAACATTGTGCCGATCTGCCTGCCCCAGAAAGACTTTGCAAACAAGGTGCTGATGAACTCACCGAATGCCTTGGTCAGTGGTTGGGGCCACGTCGTTTACCATGGGATGTCAGCTGACAAGCTCCAGCGCATCATGGTGCCATACATTGATCGGACAGAATGCGTGGAGTCGAGCAGGCACCAGGTGTCTCCGAACATGTTCTGCGCTGGCTACAAGAACAAGAGCAAAGATGCTTGCCAAGGGGACAGTGGTGGGCCCCACGTCACAGAACACAAGAACACCTGGTTCTTGACTGGCATTGTCAGCTGGGGAGAAGGATGCGCCCAGCAGGGGAAATATGGCATCTATACAAAGGTGTCGAGATACCTCAGTTGGCTCAAACTGATTATTAGACATGTTTCTACTAATCAAAACAGGGAGGACACCCTAGAGCTTAGTGATAGTGCCCCTACCCATAAGCCAGAAGCTCTGCGCTCAGGTTTGCCCCCACAAGAACATGCCAGTGCTCCCAACCACTAACCCATCATTGCTGAAATAATGATCACGCTTTAATGGATCCTGCAGAACCAAATTCAGGTTGCACCAATTCCACAAAATCTCAGTTGTCCTCAGACTAGCTTATCCACCTTGGACCGAAATCTTAGCAGTCATCATCGTGAATATTGTTCGAAAGTAACAACAATCTCTGATGGTCAGTCGCCTGCGGTGCAATCAGAGGGTTGCTATCCGGGATATCTTTTTCATCTCCATGGAGTGGCTGCTGCAGTCTTCTCATTTTGGCTGAAATGACAAAACCTTTGGATCTTGACACACTGTTCTCACCTCATAGAAACAACATTTTAACTATCATGCCTTGCTAGATGGGGAGAGGTGGGGCAACTTGAGTTTTTATAATGTACAAAGTACTAATTTCTTACTAACCAGCTTGCTAACCCTGAAGTATTAATTTTATAAGTGTGGATTCTCATTCCCACCATTCTGTGATAATCGTACCATGATTTTTAAAGTCATAAAACATAATTTTTGTTTCACGTTTGTACATGCATAATCCCAATTCTTATTTCATTCTCTGGCTGGCAATTAAAAAGTGAACGACAATCTGAATGTGTTATTTCCTGCTTTGCAGTCTGTGAGAATTCTTTGATCTAATTGGCTGCTCAACCACTTGACAACATCAACACTATGAATCTTCGAAAGATAACAGCAACTTGTTAGTAGGAGCACACTCGCTATAAAAGCACTGCGAGCAGCTTTCTCCAGAGAGAGCAGTGAGTTCTGCTAAATAGCCTTTGAGTTTACAAAAAAGTTTGAACTTACTCACAGAATGTCACAACTGTCTCCGAACCGTCACATGTAATGCCTAAGTTATCATTTCAATGGTCTGTGAAAAATGGGGTCCTGGTTGGGTCTATGGACCTGCTTTCACTGGGGTTTAGAGGATTGAGAGGAGATCTCATTGAAATGTACACTATTCTAGCTGGACAGACTGAATGTGGGATGATAGTTGCCCTGGTTGGGGTTGGGGGTGGGATGGAGTCCAGCACACAGGATCTCACTCACACGACATAGGCTACATCATTTTGAGCTGACGGGCAGATAAATTTTAACTCAAAGGGTGGTGGTTATGTGGATTTCTCTCCCACAGGAGACTGTGGAGTCCAAGTCACGGAATATATTTGAGATAGAAATAGGTGAATTTCTGGACACTGGCGACATTAGGAGCATTGGGTGAGAGTGGGAGAGTGGCAGTGACAGAGGATCAGCCCCTGCCATCCTAAATGCTGCAGGAGCTACAGTGGGTGAGATGCCTGACACCTGCTCAACTATGTTTCTATTTACCATGATTTCACCCAGACAACTACAGGCTGCAATTATGTAATGTTGCATTAATATGTATTCTTAAAAATAAAAAGATTACATCGTTAATGATCAAATGGTGTAAATGACAACTCAAGTAAGTGTACAGTCATGTGAATTGCAATGAGTAATACAGCGTGAGCAGTCCATTTAGATGAAGATGGACACACTGAAAATAGTCACGTGGAGACAATTGACAGAGGAAACGAACAAGACTGACAGTCACACTGAACTGCAACAAATCACCAACACAGTCAGCCACGCAAAAGTGTGCAGGCAACAAACACTGACAGTCATATTAAACTTAACAAGTCACTGACTATGACAATCGCAAAGAACTGTACCAAGACACCAACACTGACAGTCACACTGAACTGTACCAAGGCTCCAACACTGACAGTCACACTGAACGATACCAAGACACCAACACTGACAGTAACACAGAACTGTACCAAAACACCAACACTGAGAGTCACACTGAACCGTACCAAGACACCAACACTGACAGTCACACTGAACTGTACCAAGACACCAACACTGACGGTCAAACTGAACTGTACCAAAACACCAACACTGACAGTCACACTGAACAATATCAAGACACCAACACTGACAGTCACACTGAACTGTGTCAAGGCACCAACACAGATAGTCACACTGAACTGTGTCAAGGCACCAACACAGATAGTCACACTGAACTGTGTCAAGACACCAACACTGACAGTCACACTGAACGGTACCAAGACACCAACACTGACATTAACAGTGAACTGTGCCAAGACACTAACACTGACAGTCACTCTGAACTGTATGAAGACTCCAATACTGACAGTCACATTGAATTGTACCAAGACACCAACGCTGACAGTCACACTGAACTGTACCAAGACACCAACACTGACAGTCAAACTGAACTGTATGAAGACTCCAATACTGACAGTCACACTGAATTGAACCAAGACACCAACACTGACAGTCACACTGAACTGTATCAAGACACCAACACTGACACTCACACTGAAATTTACCAAGGCACCAACGCTGACAGTCACACTGAACTGTACCAAGACTCCAACACTGACAGTCACACTGAACTATACCAAGACACCAATGCTGACAGTCACACTGAACTGTATCAAGACACCAACACTGACAGTCACACTGAACTAAACCAAGACACCAACACTGACAGTCACACTGAACTGTACCAAGACACCAACCCTGACAGTCACACTGAAATGCACCAAAGCACCATCACTGACAGTCACAATGAACTGTACCAAGACACCAATGCTGAAAGCCACACTGAAGTGTATCAAGACACCAACACTGACAGTCACACTGAACTGTGCCAAGGCACCAACACTGATAGTCACACTGAACTGTACCAAGACACAAGCATTGACAGTCACGCTGAACTGTATCAAGATTCCAACACTGACAGTCACACTGAACTGTACCAAGACACCAACACTGACTGTCACACTGAACTGTACCAAAGCATCAACACTGACAGTCACACTGACTGTATCAAGACACCAAAACTGACAGTCACACTGAACTGGACGAAGACACCAACACTGACAGTCACGCTGAACTGTATCAAGATACCAACACTGACAGTCACACTGTACTGTATCAAGACAGGAACACTGGCGGTCACAATGAACTGTACCAAAACACCAACACTGACAGTCAAACTGAACTGTACAAAGACACCAACACAGACAGTCACACTGAACTGTACCAAGACACCAACACTGACAGTCACACTGAACTGTGTCAAGGCAACAACACTGACAGTCACACTGAACTATATCAAGACACCAACACTGACAGTCACACTGAACTGTACCAAGAACCAACACTGACAGTCACACTGAACTGTACCAAGACACCAACACTGACAGTCACACTGAACTGTATCAAGGCACAAACACTGACAGTCACACTGAACTGTAGCAAGACACCAAAATCTGACAATCACAATGAACTTTAACACGACACCAACACTGACAGTCACACTGTACTGTATCAAGACAGGAACACTGGCGGTCACAATGAACTGTACCAAAACACCAACACTGACAGTCAAACTGAACTGTACAAAGACACCAACACAGACAGTCACACTGAACTGTACCAAGACACCAACACTGGCAGTCACACTGAACTGTGTCAAGGCAACAACACTGACAGTCACACTGAACTATATCAAGACACCAACACTGACAGTCACACTGAACTGTACCAAGACACCAACACAGACAGTCACACTGAACTGTACCAAGACACCAACACTGACAGTCACACTGAACTGTGTCAAGGCAACAACACTGACAGTCACACTGAACTATATCAAGACACCAACACTGACAGTCACACTGAACTATATCAAGACACCAACACTGACAGTCACACTGAACTGTGTCAAGACACCAACACTGACGGTGACACTGAAGTCTACCAAGACACCAATACTGACAGTCACACTGAACTGTGTCAAGGCAACAACACTGACAGTCACACTGAACTATATCAAGACACCAACACTGACAGTCACACTGAACTATATCAAGACACCAACACTGACAGTCACACTGAACTATATCAAGACACCAATGCTGACAGTCACACTGAACTGTGCCAAGACACCAATACTGACAGACACACTGAACTGAACCAAGACACCAACACTGACAGTCACACTGAACTGTGTCAAGACACCAACACTGACAGTCACACTGAACTGTGTCAAGACACCAACACTGACAGTCATACTGAACTGTACCAAGACACCAACACTGACAGTCACACTGAACTCTACCAAGACACCAAAAACTGACATGAACAGTGAACTGTACAAAGACACCAACACTGACAGTCACACTGAACTGAACCAAAGCATCAACACTGACAATCACACTGAACTGGATCAAGACATCAAAATAGACAGTCACACTGAACTGAACCAAAGCATCAACACTGACAATCACACTGAACTGGATCAAGACATCAAAATAGACAGTCACACTGAACTGTACCAAGGAACCAACACTGACAGTCATACTGAACTGTACCAAGACACCAACACTGACAGTCACACTGAACTCTACCAAGACACCAAAAACTGACATGAACAGTGAACTGTACAAAGACACCAACACAGACAGTCACACTGAACTGAACCAAAGCATCAACACTGACAATCACACTGAACTGGATCAAGACACCAAAATAGACAGTCACACTGAACTGTACCAAGGCACCAACACTGACAGTCACACTGAACTGTACCAAGACACCAACACTGACAGTCACGCTGAACTGGATTAAGACACCAACACTGACAGTCACACTGAACTGTACCAAGGCACGAACACTGACAGTCACACTGAACTGTATCAAGACACCAACACTGACAGTCACACTGAATTGTACCAAGGCATCAACACTGACAGTCACACTGAACTGGATTAAGACACCAACACAGACAGTCACACTGAACTGGACCAAGACACCAACAGTGACAGTCACACTGAACTGGATTAAGACAGCAACACTGACAGTCACACTGAATTGTACCAAGACACCAACACAGACAGTCACACTGAACTGGATTAAGACAGCAACACTGACAGTCACACTGAACTGTACCAAGACACCAACACTGACATTAATAGTGAAATTTACGAAGACACCAACACTGACAGTCACACTGAACTGTACCAAGACACCAACATTGACAGTCACACTGAACTGGATTAAGACAGCAACACTGACAGTCACACTGAACTGTACCAAGACACCAACACTGACATTAATAGTGAAATTTACGAAGACACCAACACTGACAGTCACACTGAACTGTACCAAGACACCAACACTGACAGTCACACTGAACTATACCAAGACACCAACACTGACAGTCACACTGAACTGTACCAAGACACCAACACTGATAGTCACACTGAACTGTACCAAGACACCAACACTGACATTAATAGTGAAATTTACGAAGACACCAACACTGACAGTCACACTGAACTGTATCAAGACACCAACACTGACAGTCACACTGAATTGTACCAAGGCATCAACACTGACAGTCACACTGAACTGGATTAAGACACCAACACAGACAGTCACACTGAACTGGACCAAGACACCAACAGTGACAGTCACACTGAACTGGATTAAGACAGCAACACTGACAGTCACACTGAATTGTACCAAGACACCAACACAGACAGTCACACTGAACTGGATTAAGACAGCAACACTGACAGTCACACTGAACTGTATCAAGACACCAACACTGACATTAATAGTGAAATTTACGAAGACACCAACACTGACAGTCACACTGAACTGTACCAAGACACCAACATTGACAGTCACACTGAACTGGATTAAGACAGCAACACTGACAGTCACACTGAACTGTACCAAGACACCAACACTGACATTAATAGTGAAATTTACGAAGACACCAACACTGACAGTCACACTGAACTGTACCAAGACACCAACACTGACAGTCACACTGAACTATACCAAGACACCAACACTGACAGTCACACTGAACTGTACCAAGACTCCAACACAGACAGTCACACTGAACTGTACCAAGACTCCAACACTGACAGTCACGCTGAACTGTATCAAGTTGTCAACACTGACAGTCACACTGAACTGTACCAAGACTCCAACACAGACAGTCACACTGAACTGTACCAAGACACCAACACTGACAGTCACACTGAACTGTACCAAGACACCAACACTGGCGGTCACACTGAACTGTACAAAGACACCAACACTGACAGTCACACTGAACTGTATCAAGGCACAAACACTGACAGTCACACTGAACTGTACCAAGACTCCAACACTGACAGTCACACTGAACTGTACCAAGACTCCAACACTGACAGTCACACTGAACTGTATCAAGACACCAACACTGACAGTCACACTGAACTGTACCAAGACTCCAACACTGACAGTCACACTGAACTGTATCAAGACACCAACACTGACAGTCACACTGAACTGTACCAAGACTCCAACACAGACAGTCACACTGAACTGTACCAAGACTCCAACACAGACAGTCACACTGAACTGTACCAAGACACCAACACTGACAGTCACACTGAACTGTATCAAGACACCAACACTGACAATCACACTGAACTGTATCAAGACACCAACACTGACAATCACACTGAACTGTATCAAGACACCAACACTGACAGTCACACTGAACTGTATCAAGACACCAACACTGACAGTCACACTGAACTGTACCAAGACACCAACACTGACAGTCACACTGAACTGTACCAAGACACCAACACTGACAGTCACACTGAACTGTATCAAGACACCAACACTGACAATCACACTGAACTGTATCAAGACACCAACACTGACAGTCACACTGAACTGTACCAAGACACCAACACTGACAGTCACACTGAACTGTATCAAGACACCAACACTGACAATCACACTGAACTGTATCAAGACACCAACACTGACAATCACACTGAACTGTATCAAGACACCAACACTGACAGTCACACTGAACTGTATCAAGACACCAACACTGACAGTCACACTGAACTCTACCAAGACACCAAAAACTGACATGAACAGTGAACTGTACAAAGACACCAACACAGATAGTCACACTGATCTGAACCAAAGCATCAACACTGACAATCACACTAAACTGGATCAAGACACCAAAATAGACAGTCACACTGAACTGTACCAAGGAACCAACACTGACAGTCATACTGAACTGTACCAAGACACCAACACTGACAGTCACACTGAACTCTACCAAGACACCAAAAACTGACATGAACAGTGAACTGTACAAAGACACCAACACAGACAGTCACACTGAACTGAACCAAAGCATCAACACTGACAATCACACTGAACTGGATCAAGACACCAAAATAGACAGTCACACTGAACTGTACCAAGGCACCAACACTGACAGTCACACTGAACTGTGTCAAGACACCAACACTGACAGTCACACTGAACTGTACCAAGACACCAACACTGACAATCACATTGAACTGGATCAAGACACCAACACTGACAGTCACACTGAACTGTGTCAAGACACCAACACTGACAGTCACACTGAACTGTACCAAGACACCAACACTGATAGTCACACTGAACTGTACCAAGACACCAACACTGACAGTCACACTGAACTGTACCAAGACACCAACACTGACAGTCACACTGAACTGTGTCAAGACACCAACACTGACAGTCACACTGAACTGTACCAAGACACCAACGCTAAGAGTCACAATGAACTGTACCAAGACACCAACACTGACAGTCACACTGAACTGTACCAAGGCACGAACACTGACAGTCACACTGAACTGTATCAAGACACCAACACTGACAGTCACACTGAACTGTACCAAGGCACGAACACTGACAGTCACACTGAACTGTACCAAGACACCAACACTGACAGTCACACTGAACTGTACCAAGACACCAACACTGACAGTCACACTGAACTGTACCAAGGCACGAACACTGACAGTCACACTGAACTGTATCAAGACACCAACACTGACAGTCACACTGAATTGTACCAAGACACCAACACTGACAGTCACACTGAACTGTACCAAGGCACGAACACTGACAGTCACACTGAACTGTACCAAGACACCAACACTGACAGTCACACTGAACTGTACCAAGGCACGAACACTGACAGTCACACTGAACTGTACCAAGACACCAACACTGACAGTCACACTGAACTGTACCAAGACACCAACACTGACAGTCACACTGAACTGTACCAAGGCACGAACACTGACAGTCACACTGAACTGTATCAAGACACCAACACTGACAGTCACACTGAATTGTACCAAGGCATCAACACTGACAATCACACTGAACTGTATCAAGACACCAACACAGACAGTCACACTGAAATGTACCAAGGCACCATCACTGACATTAATAGTGAAATTTACGAAGACACCAACATTGACAGTCACACTGAACTGTATGAAGACTGCAATACTGACAGTCACACTGAATTGTATCAAGACACCAACACTGACAGTCACACTGAAATTTACCAAGGCACCAACACTGATAGTCACACTGAAATGTACCAAGACACCAACACTGACAGTCACACTGAACTGTACCAAGACACCAACACTGACAGTCACACTGAAATGTACCAAGGCACCATCACTGACAGTCACACTGAACTGTACCAAGACACCAACACTGACAGTCACACTGAACTGTATCAAGACACCAACACTTACAATCACACTGAACTGTACCAACGCACCAACTCTGACAGTCACACTGAACTGTATGAAGTGGAAAACAATGACAGTCACACTGAACAATATCAAAACACCAACACTGACAGTCACACTCAACTGTGCCATGGCACCATCACTGACAGTCACACTGAACTGTAGCAAACTGTGAACACTGACAGTCACACTGAACTGTACCAAAGCATTAACACTGACAGTCACACTGAACTGTATCAAGACACCAACACTGACAGTCACACTGAACTGGACGAAGACACCAACACTGACAGTCACACTGAACTGTACCAAGACTCCAACACTAACAGTCACACTGAACCATATCAAGACACCAACACTGACAGTCACGCTGAACTATATCAAGACACCAACACTGACGGTCACACTGAACTGTATCAAGACACCAACACTGACAGTCACACTGAACTGTACCAGTTGTCAACACTGACAGTCACACTGATCTGTACCAAGACACCAACACTGACGGTCACACTGAAGTCTACCAAGACACCAATACTGACAGTCACACTGAACTGTACCAAGACACCAACACTGACAGTCACACTGAACTGTGTCAAGACACCAACACTGACAGTCATACTGAACTGTGTCAAGGCACCAATACTGACAGTCACACTGAACTCTACCAAGACACCAAAAACTGACATGAACAGTGGAACTGTACCAAGACACCAACACAGACAGTCACACTGAATTGTAACAAAGCATCAACACTGACAATCACACTGAACTGGATCAAGACACCAAAACAGACAGTCACACTGAATTGTACCAAGGCTACAACACTGACAGTCACACTGAACTGTACCAAGACACCAACACTGACAGTCACACTGAATTGTACCAAGGCTACAACACTGACAGTCACACTGAACTGTATCAAGACACCAACGCTGACAGTCACACTGAAGTGTACCAAGACACCAAAAGTGACAGTCACACTGAACTGGATTAAGACACCAACACAGACAGTCACACTGAACTATATTAAGACACCAACACTGACAGTCACACGGAACTGTACCAAGACACCAACACTGACAGTCACACTGAACTTGACCATGACACCAATACTGACAGTCACACTGAACTGTACCAAAACACCAACACTGACAGTCACACTGAACTATATCAAAACACCAAAACTGACAGTCACACTGAACTGTTCCAAGACACCAACACTGACAGTAACACTGATCTATACCAAGACACCAACACTGATGGTCACACTGAACTGTACCAAGTCACTAACACTGACAGGAACACTGAACTGCACTAAGACACCAACACTGACAGTCACACTGAACGATACCAAGACACCAACACTGACAGTAACTTTGAACTGTACCACGACACCAACACTGAGAGTCACTCTGAACTTTGTCAAGACACCAACACTGACAGTCACACTAAACTGTACCAAGATACTAACACTGATGGTCAAACTGAACTGTAGCAAGACACCAACACTGACAGTCACACTGAACTGTACCAAGACTCCAACACTGACAGTCACACTGAACTTTATCAAGACTCCAATACTGACAGTCACACTGAACTGTACCAAGACACCAACACTGACATGAACACTGAAATTTAACAAGGCACCAACACTGACAGTCACACTGAAATGTACCAAGGCACCAACACTGATAGTCACACTGAACTGTATCAAGACACCAACACTGACAGTCACACTGAACTGTATCAAGACACCAACACTGACCGTCACACTGAACTGTGCAAAGACATTAACACTGACAGTCACACTGAACTGTATCAAGACACCAACACTGACAGTCACACTGAACTTTACCAAGAAACCAACATTGACAGTCACACTGAACTGTACCAAGAAACCAACATTGTCAGTCACACTGAACTGTATCAAGTCACCAACACTGACAGTCACACTGAACTTTACCAAGACACCAACACTGACAGTCACACTGAAGTGTACCAAGACACCAACACTGACAGTCACACTGAACTTTACCAAGACTCCAACACTGACAGTCACACTGAACTGTACCAAGGCACCAACACTGACAGTCACACTGAACTGTATCAAGACAGCAACACTGACAGTCACACTGAACTGTATCAAGACAGAAAAACTGACAGTCACACTGAACTGTAACAAGACACCAACACTGACATTAACACAGAACTGTGTCAAGGCACCAACACTGACAGTCACACTGAACCTTATCAAGACACTAACACTGACAGTCACACTGAACTGTGTCAAGACACCAACACTGATGGTCACACTGAACTTGACCAAGACACCAATACTGACAGTCACACTGAATTGTACCAAGGCATCAACACTGACAATCACACTGAACTGTATCAAGACACCAACACTGACAGTCACACTGAACTGTATCAAGACACCAACACTGACAGTCACACTGAACTGTATGAAGGCACCAACACTGACAGTCACACTGAACTGTATCAAGACACCAACACTGACAGTCACACTGAACTGTATCAAGACACCAACACTGACAGTCACACTAAACTGTACCAAGACACCAACACTGACAGTCACACTGAACTATATTAAGACACCAACACAGACAGTCACACTGAACTGTTTGAAGTGGAAAACACTGACGGTCACACTGAACTTGACCAAGACACCAATACTGACAGTCACACTGAACTGTACCAAGACTCCAATACTGACAGTCACACTGAATTGTACCAAGGCATCAACACTGACAGTCACACTGAACTGAACCAAGACACCAATACTGACAATCACACTGAACTGTATCAAGACACCAACACAGACAGTCACACTGAACTATATTAAGACACCAACACTGACAGTCACACTGAACTGAACCAAGACACCAACACTGACAGTCACACTAAACTGTATCAAGACAGAAACACTGACAGTCACACTGAACTGCAGCAAGACACCAAAAACTGATAGTCACACTGAAGTGTAACAAGACACCAACACTGACATTCACACTGAACTGTTCCAAGAAACCAACATTGTCAGTCACACTGAACTCTATCAAGACACCAACACTGACGGTCACACTGAAATTGACCAAGACACCAATACTGACAGTCACACTGAACTTGACCAGGACACCAACACTGACAGTCACACTGAACTGTTCCAAGAAACCAACAGTGTCAGTCACACTGAACTCGATCAAGACACCAACACTGACAGTCACACTGAACTATATTAAGACACCAACACTGACAGTCACACTGAACTGTACCAAGGCACCAACACTGACAGTCACACTCAACTGTACCAAGACATCAACACTGACAGTCACACTGAACTGTATGAAGGCACCAACACTGACAGTCACACTGAACTGTACCAAGACACTAAAAACTGGACAGTCAAACTGAACTGTACCAAGACACCAACACTGACAGTAACACTGAACTGTCTCAAGGCACCAACACTGACAGTCACACTGAACTGTACCAAGACACCAACACTGACAGTCACACTGAACTGTACCAAGGCATCAACACTGACAATCACACTGAACTGGATGAAGGCACCAACACAGACAGTCACACTGAACTATATTAAGACACCAACACTGACATTAACACTGAACTGTACCAAGACACCAACACTGACAGTCACACTGAACTGTACCAAGACACCAACACTGACAGTCACACTGAACTGTACCAAGGCATCAACACTGAGAGTCACACTGAACTGGATGAAGGCACCAACACAGACAGTCACACTGAACTATATTAAGACACCAACATTGACAGTCACACTGAACTCTACAAAGACACCAATACTGACAGTCACACTGAACTGGACCAAGACACCAACACTGACAGTCACAGTGAACTGTACCAAGACACTAAACACTGGACAGTCAAACTGAACTGTATCAAGACACCAACACTGACAGTCACACTGAACTGTCTCAAGACACCAACACTGACAGTCACACTGAACTGTATGAAGGCACCAACACTGACAGTCACACTGAACTATACGAAGAAACAACGCTGGCAGTCATACTGAACTGTGTCAAGGCACCAACACTGACAGTCACACTGAACTGTACCAAGACACCAACACTGACAGTCACACTGAACTGTACCAGTTGTCAACACTGACAGTCACACTGAACTGTATCAAGGCACAAACACTGACAGTCACACTGAACTGTAGCAAGACACCAAAATCTGACAATCAAACTGAACTTCAACACAACACCAACACTGACAGTCACACTGAACTGTACCAGTTGTCAACACTGACAGTCACACTGAACTGTATCAAGACAGTAACACTGGCGGTCACACTGAACTGTATCAAGACAGCCACACTGACAGTCACACTGAACTGTATCAAGGCACAAACACTGACAGTCACACTGAACTGTACCAGTTGTCAACACTGACAGTCACACTGATCTGTACCAAGACACCAACACTGACGGTCACACTGAAGTCTACCAAGACACCAATACTGACAGTCACACTGAACTGTACCAAGACACCAACACTGACAGTCACACTGAACTGTGTCAAGACACCAACACTGACAGTCATACTGAACTGTGTCAAGGCACCAATACTGACAGTCACACTGAACTCTACCAAGACACCAAAAACTGACATGAACAGTGGAACTGTACCAAGACACCAACACAGACAGTCACACTGAATTGTAACAAAGCATCAACACTGACAATCACACTGAACTGGATCAAGACACCAAAACAGACAGTCACACTGAATTGTACCAAGGCTACAACACTGACAGTCACACTGAACTGTACCAAGACACCAACACTGACAGTCACACTGAATTGTACCAAGGCTACAACACTGACAGTCACACTGAACTGTATCAAGACACCAACGCTGACAGTCACACTGAAGTGTACCAAGACACCAAAAGTGACAGTCACACTGAACTGGATTAAGACACCAACACAGACAGTCACACTGAACTATATTAAGACACCAACACTGACAGTCACACGGAACTGTACCAAGACACCAACACTGACAGTCACACTGAACTTGACCATGACACCAATACTGACAGTCACACTGAACTGTACCAAAACACCAACACTGACAGTCACACTGAACTATATCAAAACACCAAAACTGACAGTCACACTGAACTGTTCCAAGACACCAACACTGACAGTAACACTGATCTATACCAAGACACCAACACTGATGGTCACACTGAACTGTACCAAGTCACTAACACTGACAGGAACACTGAACTGCACTAAGACACCAACACTGACAGTCACACTGAACGATACCAAGACACCAACACTGACAGTAACTTTGAACTGTACCACGACACCAACACTGAGAGTCACTCTGAACTTTGTCAAGACACCAACACTGACAGTCACACTAAACTGTACCAAGATACTAACACTGATGGTCAAACTGAACTGTAGCAAGACACCAACACTGACAGTCACACTGAACTGTACCAAGACTCCAACACTGACAGTCACACTGAACTTTATCAAGACTCCAATACTGACAGTCACACTGAACTGTACCAAGACACCAACACTGACATGAACACTGAAATTTAACAAGGCACCAACACTGACAGTCACACTGAAATGTACCAAGGCACCAACACTGATAGTCACACTGAACTGTATCAAGACACCAACACTGACAGTCACACTGAACTGCATCAAGACACCAACACTGACCGTCACACTGAACTGTGCAAAGACATTAACACTGACAGTCACACTGAACTGTATCAAGACACCAACACTGACAGTCACACTGAACTTTACCAAGAAACCAACATTGACAGTCACACTGAACTGTACCAAGAAACCAACATTGTCAGTCACACTGAACTGTATCAAGTCACCAACACTGACAGTCACACTGAACTTTACCAAGACACCAACACTGACAGTCACACTGAAGTGTACCAAGACACCAACACTGACAGTCACACTGAACTTTACCAAGACTCCAACACTGACAGTCACACTGAACTGTACCAAGGCACCAACACTGACAGTCACACTGAACTGTATCAAGACAGCAACACTGACAGTCACACTGAACTGTATCAAGACAGAAAAACTGACAGTCACACTGAACTGTAACAAGACACCAACACTGACATTAACACAGAACTGTGTCAAGGCACCAACACTGACAGTCACACTGAACCTTATCAAGACACTAACACTGACAGTCACACTGAACTGTGTCAAGACACCAACACTGATGGTCACACTGAACTTGACCAAGACACCAATACTGACAGTCACACTGAACTGTACCAAGACACCAACACTGACAGTCACACTGAACTGGGCCAAGAAACCAACACTGACAGTCACACTGAATTGTACCAAGGCATCAACACTGACAATCACACTGAACTGTATCAAGACACCAACACTGACAGTCACACTGAACTGTATCAAGACACCAACACTGACAGTCACACTGAACTGTATGAAGGCACCAACACTGACAGTCACACTGAACTGTATCAAGACACCAACACTGACAGTCACACTGAACTGTATCAAGACACCAACACTGACAGTCACACTAAACTGTACCAAGACACCAACACTGACAGTCACACTGAACTATATTAAGACACCAACACAGACAGTCACACTGAACTGTTTGAAGTGGAAAACACTGACGGTCACACTGAACTTGACCAAGACACCAATACTGACAGTCACACTGAACTGTACCAAGACTCCAATACTGACAGTCACACTGAATTGTACCAAGGCATCAACACTGACAGTCACACTGAACTGAACCAAGACACCAATACTGACAATCACACTGAACTGTATCAAGACACCAACACAGACAGTCACACTGAACTATATTAAGACACCAACACTGACAGTCACACTGAACTGAACCAAGACACCAACACTGACAGTCACACTAAACTGTATCAAGACAGAAACACTGACAGTCACACTGAACTGCAGCAAGACACCAAAAACTGATAGTCACACTGAAGTGTAACAAGACACCAACACTGACATTAACACTGAACTGTGTCAAGGCACCAACACTGACAGTCGCACTGAACTGTGTCAAGACACCTACACTGACAGTCACACTGAACTGTGTCAAGACAGTAACACTGACAATCACACTGAACTGTTCCAAGAAACCAACATTGTCAGTCACACTGAACTCTATCAAGACACCAACACTGACGGTCACACTGAAATTGACCAAGACACCAATACTGACAGTCACACTGAACTTGACCAGGACACCAACACTGACAGTCACACTGAACTGTTCCAAGAAACCAACAGTGTCAGTCACACAGAACTATATTAAGACACCAACACTGACAGTCACACTGAACTGTACCAAGGCACCAACACTGACAGTCACACTCAACTGTACCAAGACACCAACACTGACAGTCACACTGAACTGTATGAAGGCACCAACACTGACAGTCACACTGAACTGTACCAAGACACTAAAAACTGGACAGTCAAACTGAACTGTACCAAGACACCAACACTGACAGTAACACTGAACTGTCTCAAGGCACCAACACTGACAGTCACACTGAACTGTACCAAGACACCAACACTGACAGTCACACTGAACTGTACCAAGGCATCAACACTGACAATCACACTGAACTGGATGAAGGCACCAACACAGACAGTCACACTGAACTATATTAAGACACCAACACTGACATTAACACTGAACTGTACCAAGACACCAACACTGACAGTCACACTGAACTGTACCAAGACACCAACACTGACAGTCACACTGAACTGTACCAAGGCATCAACACTGACAGTCACACTGAACTGGATGAAGGCACCAACACAGACAGTCACACTGAACTATATTAAGACACCAACATTGACAGTCACACTGAACTCTACAAAGACACCAATACTGACAGTCACACTGAACTGGACCAAGACACCAACACTGACAGTCACAGTGAACTGTACCAAGACACTAAACACTGGACAGTCAAACTGAACTGTATCAAGACACCAACACTGACAGTCACACTGAACTGTCTCAAGACACCAACACTGACAGTCACACTGAACTGTATGAAGGCACCAACACTGACAGTCACACTGAACTATACGAAGAAACAACGCTGGCAGTCACACTGAACTGTATCAAGACACCAACACTGACAGTCACACTGAACTGTACCAAGACACCATCACTGACAGTCACACTGAACTGTACCAAGACACCATCACTGACAGTCACACTGAACTGTACCAAGACACCAACACTGACAGTCACACTGAACTGCAGCAAGACACCAACACTGACAGTCACACTGAACTGAACCAGGACACCAACACTGACAGTCACACTGAACGTCACCAAGACACCAACACTGACAGTCACACTGAACTGTACCAAGACACCAACACTGACAGTCACACTGAACAGTATGAAGGCACCATCACTGACAGTCACACTGAACTGCAGCAAGACACCAAAAACTGATAGTCACACTGAACTGTAACAAGACACCAACACTGACATTAACACAGAACTGTGTCAAGGCACCAACACTGACAGTCACACTGAACCGTATCAAGACACTAACACTGACGGTCACACTGTACTGTATCAAGACAGCAACACTAGCGGTCACACTGAACTCTACCAAGACACCAACACTGACAGTTACACTGAACTGTACCAAGACACCAACACTGACGGTCAAACTGAACTTGACCAAGACACCAATACTGACAGTCACACTGAACTGTACCAAGACACCAACACTGACAGTCACACTGAACTGGGTCAAGAAACCAACACTGACAGTCACACTGAACTGAACCAAGACACCAACACTGACAGTCACACTAAACTGTATCAAGACAGAAACACTGACAGTCACACTGAACTATATTAAGACACCAACACTGACAGTCACACTGAACTGAACCAAGACACCAACACTGACAGTCACACTAAACTGTATCAAGACAGAAACACCAACAGTCACACTGAACTGCAGCAAGACACCAAAAACTGATAGTCACACTGAAGTGTAACAAGACACCAACACTGACATTAACACTGAACTGTACCAAGACACCAACACTGACAGTCACACTGAACTGGGCCAAGAAACCAACACTGACAGTCACACTGAATTGTACCAAGGCATCAACACTGACAATCACACTGAACTGTATCAAGACACCAACACTGACAGTCACACTGAACTGTATCAAGACACCAACACTGACAGTCACACTGAACTGTATGAAGGCACCAACACTGACAGTCACACTGAACTGTATCAAGACACCAACACTGACAGTCACACTGAACTGTATCAAGACACCAACACTGACAGTCACACTAAACTGTACCAAGACACCAACACTGACAGTCACACTGAACTATATTAAGACACCAACACAGACAGTCACACTGAACTGTTTGAAGTGGAAAACACTGACGGTCACACTGAACTTGACCAAGACACCAATACTGACAGTCACACTGAACTGTACCAAGACTCCAATACTGACAGTCACACTGAATTGTACCAAGGCATCAACACTGACAGTCACACTGAACTGAACCAAGACACCAATACTGACAATCACACTGAACTGTATCAAGACACCAACACAGACAGTCACACTGAACTATATTAAGACACCAACACTGACAGTCACACTGAACTGAACCAAGACACCAACACTGACAGTCACACTAAACTGTATCAAGACAGAAACACTGACAGTCACACTGAACTGCAGCAAGACACCAAAAACTGATAGTCACACTGAAGTGTAACAAGACACCAACACTGACATTAACACTGAACTGTGTCAAGGCACCAACACTGACAGTCGCACTGAACTGTGTCAAGACACCTACACTGACAGTCACACTGAACTGTGTCAAGACAGTAACACTGACAATCACACTGAACTGTTCCAAGAAACCAACATTGTCAGTCACACTGAACTCTATCAAGACACCAACACTGACGGTCACACTGAAATTGACCAAGACACCAATACTGACAGTCACACTGAACTTGACCAGGACACCAACACTGACAGTCACACTGAACTGTTCCAAGAAACCAACAGTGTCAGTCACACTGAACTATATTAAGACACCAACACTGACAGTCACACTGAACTGTACCAAGGCACCAACACTGACAGTCACACTCAACTGTACCAAGACACCAACACTGACAGTCACACTGAACTGTATGAAGGCACCAACACTGACAGTCACACTGAACTGTACCAAGACACTAAAAACTGGACAGTCAAACTGAACTGTACCAAGACACCAACACTGACAGTAACACTGAACTGTCTCAAGGCACCAACACTGACAGTCACACTGAACTGTACCAAGACACCAACACTGACAGTCACACTGAACTGTACCAAGGCATCAACACTGACAATCACACTGAACTGGATGAAGGCACCAACACAGACAGTCACACTGAACTATATTAAGACACCAACACTGACATTAACACTGAACTGTACCAAGACACCAACACTGACAGTCACACTGAACTGTACCAAGGCATCAACACTGACAGTCACACTGAACTGGATGAAGGCACCAACACAGACAGTCACACTGAACTATATTAAGACACCAACATTGACAGTCACACTGAACTCTACAAAGACACCAATACTGACAGTCACACTGAACTGGACCAAGACACCAACACTGACAGTCACAGTGAACTGTACCAAGACACTAAACACTGGACAGTCAAACTGAACTGTATCAAGACACCAACACTGACAGTCACACTGAACTGTCTCAAGACACCAACACTGACAGTCACACTGAACTGTATGAAGGCACCAACACTGACAGTCACACTGAACTGTACCAAGGCACGAACACTGACAGTCACACTGAACTGTATCAAGACACCAACACTGACAGTCACACTGAACTGTACCAAGACACCATCACTGACAGTCACACTGAACTGTACCAAGACACCATCACTGACAGTCACACTGAACTGTACCAAGACACCAACACTGACAGTCACACTGAACTGCAGCAAGACACCAACACTGACAGTCACACTGAACTGAACCAGGACACCAACACTGACAGTCACACTGAACGTCACCAAGACACCAACACTGACAGTCACACTGAACTGTACCAAGACACCAACACTGACAGTCACACTGAACAGTATGAAGGCACCATCACTGACAGTCACACTGAACTGCAGCAAGACACCAAAAACTGATAGTCACACTGAACTGTAACAAGACACCAACACTGACATTAACACAGAACTGTGTCAAGGCACCAACACTGACAGTCACACTGAACCGTATCAAGACACTAACACTGACGGTCACACTGTACTGTATCAAGACAGCAACACTAGCGGTCACACTGAACTCTACCAAGACACCAACACTGACAGTTACACTGAACTGTACCAAGACACCAACACTGACGGTCAAACTGAACTTGACCAAGACACCAATACTGACAGTCACACTGAACTGTACCAAGACACCAACACTGACAGTCACACTGAACTGGGTCAAGAAACCAACACTGACAGTCACACTGAACTGTACCAAGACACCAACACTGACAGTCACACTGAACTGTATCAAGACAGAAACACTGACAGTCACACTGAACTATATTAAGACACCAACACTGACAGTCACACTGAACTGAACCAAGACACCAACACTGACAGTCACACTAAACTGTATCAAGACAGAAACACTGACAGTCACACTGAACTATATTAAGACACCAACACTGACAGTCACACTGAACTGAACCAAGACACCAACACTGACAGTCACACTAAACTGTATCAAGACAGAAACACCAACAGTCACACTGAACTGCAGCAAGACACCAAAAACTGATAGTCACACTGAAGTGTAACAAGACACCAACACTGACGGTCACACTGAACTTGACCAAGACACCAATACTGACAGTCACACTGAACTGTACCAAGACACCAACACTGACCGTCACACTGAACTGGGCCAAGAAACCAACAGTGACAGTCACACTGAATTGTACCAAGGCATCAACACTGACAATCACACCTAACTGGATCAAGACACCAACACACACAGTCACACTGAACTATATTAAGACACCAACACTGACAGTCACACTGAACTATATTAAGACACCAACACAGACCGTCACATTGAACTATATTAAGACACCAACACTGACGGTCAAAATGAAATTGACCAAGACACCAATACTGACAGTCACACTAAACTGTTCCAAGAAACCAACACTGACAGTCACACTGAACTGAATCAAGACACCAACACTGACAGTCACACTGAACTGTATCAAGTCAACAACACTGACAGTCACACTAAACTGTAGTAAGACAGCAAAAAATGACAGTCACACTAAACTGTACCAAGACAGAAACACTGACAGTCACACTGAACTGTACCAAGACACCAACACTGACAGTCACACTGAACTGTACCAAGACACCAACACTGACGGTCACACTAAACCTGACCAAGACACCAATACTGACAGTCACACCGAACTGTACCAAGACACCAACACTGACAGTCACACTGAACTGCACCAAGAGAACAACACAGACAATCACACTGAACTGGATCAAGACACCAACACTGACAGTCACACAGAACTGTACCTAGACACCAACACAGACAGTCACACTGATCTGTATCAAGACTCCAATACTGACAGTCACACTGAACTGAACCAAGACGCCAACACTGACAGTCACACTGAACTGGATCAAGACACCAACACTGACAGTCACACTGAACAGGAACAAGACACCAACACTGACAGTCACACTGAACTGGATCAAGACACCAATACTGACAATCACACTGAACTGTATCAAGACACCAACACAGACAGTCACACTGATCTGTATCAAGACTCCAATACTGACAGTCACACTGAACTGAACCAAGACGCCAACACTGACAGTCACACTGAACTGGATCAAGACACCAACACTGACAGTCACACTGAACTGTATGAAGGCACCAACACTGACAGTCACACTGAACTGTACCAAGACACTAAAAACTGGACAGTCAAACAAAACTGTACCAAGACACCAACACTGACAGTAACACTGAACTGTCTCAAGGCACCAACACTGACAGTCACACTGAACTGTACCAAGGCACCAACACTGACAGTCACACTGAACTGTATCAAGACACCAACTCTGACAGTCACACTGAACTATATTAAGACACCAACACAGACAGTCACACTGAACTATATTAAGACACCAACACTGACAGTCACACTGAACTATATTAAGACACCAACACTGACAGTCACACTGAACTATATTAAGACACCAACACTGACAGTCACACTGAACTATATTAAGACACCAACACTGACAGTCACACTGAACTATATTAAGACACCAACACAGACAGTCACACTGAACTATATTAAGACACCAACACTGACAGTCACACTGAACTGTACCAAGACACCAACACTGACAGTCACACTGAACTGTATGAAGGCACCAACACTGACAGTCACATTGAACTATACCAAGACACCAACACTGACAGTCACAATGAACTATACCAAGACGCCAACACTGACAGGCTCACTGAAATGGACCAAGACACCAACACTGATAGTAACACTGAAATGTACCAAGACACCAACACTGACAGTCACAATGAACTATACCAAGACGCCAACACTGACAGGCTCACTGAAATGGACCAAGACACCAACACTGATAGTAACACTGAAATGTACCAAGACATCAACTCTGACAGTCACACTGAATTGTATCAAGACACCAACACTGACAGTCACACGGAACGGTGCAAAGTGGTCAACACTGACAGTCACACGGAACGGTGCAAAGTGGTCAACACTGACAGTAACACAGAACGGAATGAAGACTCCAATACTGGCAGTCACACTGAACTGTACCACGACACCAACACAGACAGTCACACTGATCTGTATCAAGACTCCAATACTGACAGTCACACTGAACTGAACCAAGACGCCAACACTGACAGTCACACTGAACTGGATCAAGACACCAACACTGACAGTCACACTGAACTGAACCAAGACGCCAACACTGACAGTCACACTGAACTGGATCAAGACACCAACACTGACAATCACACTGAACTGTATCAAGACACCAACACAGACAGTCACACTGATCTGTATCAAGACTCCAATACTGACAGTCACACTGAACTGAACCAAGACGCCAACACTGACAGTCACACTGAACTGGATCAAGACACCAACACTGACAGTCACACTGAACAGGAACAAGACACCAACACTGACAGTCACACTGAACTGGATCAAGACACCAACACTGACAGTCACACTGAACAGGAACAAGAAACCAACACTGACAGTTACACTGAATTGTACCAAGACACCAACACTGACAGTCACACTGAACAGGAACAAGAAACCAACACTGACAGTTACACTGAATTGTACCAAGACACCAACACTGACAGTCACACTGTACTATACCAAGAAACCAACATTGAGAATCACACTGAAATGTATCAAGACAACAACACTGACGGTCACACTGAACTGTAACAAGACACCAACACAGACAGTCACACTGATCTGTATCAAGACTCCAATACTGACAGTCACACTGAACTGTACAAAGACACCAACACTGACAGTCACACTGATCTTTATCAAGACACCAACACTGACAGTCACACTGAACTGTATCAAGACACCAACACTGACAGTCACACTGAACTGTATCAAGACACCAACACTGACAGTCACACTGATCTTTATCAAGACACCAACACTGACAGTCACACTGAACTGTATCAAGACACCAACACTGACAGTCACACTGATCTTTATCAAGACACCAACACTGACAGTCACACTGAACTGTATCAAGACACCAACACTGACAGACACACTGAACTGTACAAAGACACCAACACTGACAGTCACACTGATCTTTATCAAGACACCAACACTGACAGTCACACAGAACTGTGTCAAGGCACCAACACTGACAGTCACACTGAACTTTATCAAGACACCAACACTGGCGGTCACACTGAACTGTACCAAGACACCAACACTGACGGTCACACTAAACCTGACCAAGACACCAATACTGACAGTCACACTGAACTGCACCAAGAGAACAACACAGACAATCACACTGAACTGGATCAAGGCACCAACACTGACAGTCACACAGAACTGTACCTAGACACCAACACAGACAGTCACACTGATCTGTATCAAGACTCCAATACTGACAGTCACACTGAACTGAACCAAGACGCCAACACTGACAGTCACACTGAACTGGATCAAGACACCAACACTGACAGTCACACTGAACAGGAACAAGACACCAACACTGACAGTCACACTGAACTGGATCAAGACACCAATACTGACAATCACACTGAACTGTATCAAGACACCAACACAGACAGTCACACTGATCTGTATCAAGACTCCAATACTGACAGTCACACTGAACTGAACCAAGACGCCAACACTGACAGTCACACTGAACTGGATCAAGACACCAACACTGACAGTCACACTGAACTGTATGAAGGCACCAACACTGACAGTCACACTGAACTGTACCAAGACACTAAAAACTGGACAGTTAAACAAAACTGTACCAAGACACCAACACTGACAGTAACACTGAACTGTCTCAAGGCACCAACACTGACAGTCACACTGAACTGTACCAAGGCACCAACACTGACAGTCACACTGAACTGTATCAAGACACCAACACTGACAGTCACACTGAACTATATTAAGACACCAACACAGACAGTCACACTGAACTATATTAAGACACCAACACTGACAGTCACACTGAACTATATTAAGACACCAACACTGACAGTCACACTGAACTATATTAAGACACCAACACTGACAGTCACACTGAACTATATTAAGACACCAACACTGACAGTCACACTGAACTATATTAAGACACCAACACAGACAGTCACACTGAACTATATTAAGACACCAACACTGACAGTCACACTGAACTGTACCAAGACACCAACACTGACAGTCACACTGAACTGTATGAAGGCACCAACACTGACAGTCACACTGAACTGTACCAAGAACCAACACTGACAGTCACACTGAACTGTATCACGGCACCAACACTGACAGTCACATTGAACTATACCAAGACACCAACACTGACAGTCACAATGAACTATACCAAGACGCCAACACTGACAGGCTCACTGAAATGGACCAAGACACCAACACTGATAGTAACACTGAAATGTACCAAGACACCAACACTGACAGTCACAATGAACTATACCAAGACGCCAACACTGACAGGCTCACTGAAATGGACCAAGACACCAACACTGATAGTAACACTGAAATGTACCAAGACATCAACTCTGACAGTCACACTGAATTGTATCAAGACACCAACACTGACAGTCACACGGAACGGTGCAAAGTGGTCAACACTGACAGTCACACGGAACGGTGCAAAGTGGTCAACACTGACAGTAACACAGAACGGAATGAAGACTCCAATACTGGCAGTCACACTGAACTGTACCACGACACCAACACAGACAGTCACACTGATCTGTATCAAGACTCCAATACTGACAGTCACACTGAACTGAACCAAGACGCCAACACTGACAGTCACACTGAACTGGATCAAGACACCAACACTGACAGTCACACTGAACTGAACCAAGACGCCAACACTGACAGTCACACTGAACTGGATCAAGACACCAACACTGACAATCACACTGAACTGTATCAAGACACCAACACAGACAGTCACACTGATCTGTATCAAGACTCCAATACTGACAGTCACACTGAACTGAACCAAGACGCCAACACTGACAGTCACACTGAACTGGATCAAGACACCAACACTGACAGTCACACTGAACAGGAACAAGACACCAACACTGACAGTCACACTGAACTGGATCAAGACACCAACACTGACAGTCACACTGAACAGGAACAAGAAACCAACACTGACAGTTACACTGAATTGTACCAAGACACCAACACTGACAGTCACACTGAACAGGAACAAGAAACCAACACTGACAGTTACACTGAATTGTACCAAGACACCAACACTGACAGTCACACTGTACTATACCAAGAAACCAACATTGAGAATCACACTGAAATGTATCAAGACAACAACACTGACGGTCACACTGAACTGTAACAAGACACCAACACAGACAGTCACACTGATCTGTATCAAGACTCCAATACTGACAGTCACACTGAACTGTACAAAGACACCAACACTGACAGTCACACTGATCTTTATCAAGACACCAACACTGACAGTCACACTGAACTGTATCAAGACACCAACACTGACAGTCACACTGAACTGTATCAAGACACCAACACTGACAGTCACACTGATCTTTATCAAGACACCAACACTGACAGTCACACTGAACTGTATCAAGACACCAACACTGACAGTCACACTGATCTTTATCAAGACACCAACACTGACAGTCACACTGAACTGTATCAAGACACCAACACTGACAGACACACTGAACTGTACAAAGACACCAACACTGACAGTCACACTGATCTTTATCAAGACACCAACACTGACAGTCACACTGAACTGTATCAAGACACCAACACTGACAGTCACACTGAACTGTACAAAGACACCAACACTGACAGTCACACTGATCTTTATCAAGACACCAACACTGACAGTCACACTGAACTGTATCAAGACACCAACACTGACAGTCACACTGAACTGTACAAAGACACCAACACTGACAGTCACACTGATCTTTATCAAGACACCAACACTGACAGTCACACTGAACTGTATCAAGACACCAACACTGACAGTCACACTGAACTGTACAAAGACACCAACACTGACAGTCACACTGATCTTTATCAAGACACCAACACTGACAGTCACACTGAACTGTATCAAGACACCAACACTGACAGTCACACTGAACTGTATCAAGACTCCAACACTGACAGTCACACTGAACTGTAGCAAGACACCAACACTGACAGTCACACTGAACTGTACCAAGACACCAACACTGACAGTCACACTGAACTGTAGCAAGACACCAACACAGACAGTCACACTGAACGTTACCAAGACACCAAGACTGACATTAACACTGAACTGTACAAAGACACCAACACTGACAGTCACACTGATCTTTATCAAGACACCAACACTGACAGTCACACTGAACTGTACAAAGACACCAACACTGACAGTCACACTGATCTTTATCAAGACACCAACACTGACAGTCACACAGAACTGTTCCAAGAAACCAACACTGACAGTCAAACTGAACTATATTAAGACACCAACACAGACAGTCACACTGAACTATATCAAGACACCAACACTGACGGTCACACTGAACTGTACAAAGACACCAACACTGACAGTCACACAGAACTGTTCCAAGAAACCAACACTGACAGTCAAACTGAACTATATTAAGACACCAACACTGACAGTCACACTGAACTATATCAAGACACCAACACTGACGGTCACACTGAACTGTACAAAGACACCAACACTGACAGTCACACAGAACTGTTCCAAGAAACCAACACTGACAGTCACACTGAACTATATTAAGACACCAACACAGACAGTCACACTGAACTGAACCAAAACACCAACACTGACAGTCACACTAAACTGTATCAAGACACAAACACTGACAGTCACACTGAATTGTACCAAGGCATCAACATTGACAGTCACACTGAACTGGATCAAGACACCAACACTGACAGTCACACTGAACTGTACCAAGACACCAACACTGACAGTCACACTGAACTATATTAAGACACCAACACTGACAGTCACACTGAACTGTACCAAGACACCAACACTGACAGTCACAATGAACTGGACCAAGACACCAACACTGACAGTCACACTGAACTGGACCAGGACACCAACACTGACAGTCACAATGAACTGTATGAAGGCACCAACACTGACAGTCACACTGAACTGTACCAAGACACTAAAAACTGGACAGTCAAACTGAACTGTACCAAGACACCAACACTGACAGTAACACTGAACTGTCTCAAGGCACCAACACTGACAGTAACACTGAACTATATTAAGACACCAACACAGACAGTCACACTGAACTGTATCAAGACACCAACACTGACAGTCACACTGAACTATATTAAGACACCAACACAGACAGTCACACTGAACTATATTAAGACACCAACACTGACAGTCACACTGAAGTATATTAAGACACCAACACTGACAGTCACACTGAACTATATTAAGACACCAACACTGACAGTCACACTGAACTATATTAAGACACCAACACTGACAGTCATACTGAACTATATTAAGACACCAACACAGACAGTCACACTGAACTATATTAAGACACCAACACTGACAGTCACACTGAACTGTACCAAGACACCAACACTGACAGTCACACTGAACTGTATGAAGGCACCAACACTGACAGTCACACTGAACTGTACCAAGACACTAAAAACTGGACAGTCACACTGAACTGTACCAAGAACCAACACTGACAGTCACACTGAACTGTATCACGGCACCAACACTGACAGTCACGATGAACTATACCAAGACACCAACACTGACAGGCTCACTGAAATGGACCAAGACACCAACACTGATAGTAACACTGAAATGTACCAAGACACCAACGCTAACAGACACACTGAACTGTATGAAGTGGAAAACACTGACAGTCACCTTGAACAATATCAAGACACCAACACTGACAATCACACTGAACTGTACCAAGGCACAATCACTGACAGTCACGCTGAGCTTTATCAAGACACCAACACTGACAGTCACACTGAACTGGACGAAGACACCATCACTGACAGTCACACTGAACTGTACAAAGACACCAACACTGACAGTCACACTGATCTTTATCAAGACACCAACACTGACAGTCACACTGAACTGTATCAAGACAGCAACACTGGCGGTCACACTGAACTGTACCAGGACACAATCACTGACAGTCACACTGAACTGTACCAAGACTCCAACACTGACAGTCACGCTGAACTGTATCAAGACACCAACACTGACAGTCACACTGAACTGTACCAAGACACCAACACTGACAATCACACTGAACTGTACCAAGACACCAACACTGACAGTCACACTGAACTGTATCAAGACACCAACACTGACAGTCACACTGAACTGTATCAAGACACCAACACTGACAGTCACACTGAACTGTACCAAGACACCAACACTGACAGTCACACTGAACTGTATCAAGACACCAACACTGACAATCACACTGAAATTGACCAAGACGCCAACACAGACAATCACACTGAACTGTATCAAGACACCAACACTGACAGTCACACTGAACTGTACCAAGACACCAACACTGACAGTCACACTGAACTGTACCAAGACACCAACACTGACAATCACACTGAAATTGACCAAGACGCCAACACAGACAATCACACTGAACTGTATCAAGACACCAACACTGACAGTCACACTGAACTGTATCAAGACACCAACACTGACAGTCACACTGAACTGTACCAAGACACCAACACTGACAGTCACACTGAACTGTATCAAGACACCAACACTGACAATCACACTGAAATTGACCAAGACGCCAACACAGACAATCACACTGAACTGTATCAAGACACCAACACTGACAGTCACACTGAACTGTATCAAGACACCAACACTGACAGTCACACTGAACTGTACCAAGACACCAACACTGGCAGTCACACTGAACTGTATCAAGACACCAACACTGACAATCACACTGAAATTGACCAAGACGCCAACACAGACAATCACACTGAACTGTATCAAGACACCAACACTGACAGTCACACTGAACTGTACCAAGACACCAACACTGACAGTCACACTGAACTGTACCAAGACACCAACACTGACAATCACACTGAAATTGAACAAGACGCCAACACAGACAATCACACTGAACTGTATCAAGACACCAACACTGACAGTCACACTGAACTGTACCAAGACACCAACACTGACAGTCACACTGAACTGTACCAAGACACCAACACTGACAATCACACTGAAATTGACCAAGACGCCAACACAGACAATCACACTGAACTGTATCAAGACACCAACACTGACAGTCACACTGAACTGTACCAAGACACCAACACTGACAGTCACACTGAACTGTACCAAGACACCAACACTGACAATCACACTGAAATTGACCAAGACGCCAACACAGACAATCACACTGAACTGTATCAAGACACCAACACTGACAGTCACACTGAACTGTATCAAGACACCAACACTGACAATAACACTGAACTGTATCAATACACCAACACTGACAATCACACTGAACTGTATCTAGACATCAACATTGACAGTCACACTGAACTGTATCAAGACACCAACACTGACAGTCACACTGAACGGTGCAAAGTGGTTAACACTGACAGTAACACAGAACGGAATGAAGACTCCAATACTGGCAGTCACACTGAACTGTACCACGACACCAACAATGACAGTCACATTGACCTGTAACAAGACACCAACAGTGACAGTCACACTGAACTGTACCAAGACACCAACACTGACAGTCACACTGAACTGTATCAAGACAACAACACTGACGGTCACACTGAACTGTAACAAGACACCAACAGTGACAGTCACACTGAACTCTATCAAGACACCAACACTGACAGTCACACTGAACTGTACCAAGACACCAACACTGACAGTCACACTGAACTTTACCAAGACTCCAACACTGACAGTCACACTGAACTGTACCAAGACTCCAACACTGACAGTCACACTGAACTTTACCAAGACTCCAACACTGACAGTCACACTGAACTGTATCAAGACTACAACACTGACAGTCACACTGAACTGTAACAAGACACCAACACTGACAGTCACACTGAACGTTACCAAGACTCCAACACTGACAGTCACACTGAACTGTACCAAGACTCCAACACTGACAGTCACACTGAACTGTAACAAGACACCAACAGTGACAGTCACACTGAACTGTACCAAGACACCAACACTGACAGTCACACTGAACTGTATCAAGACAACAACACTGACGGTCACACTGAACTGTAACAAGACACCAACAGTGACAGTCACACTGAACTCTATCAAGACACCAACACTGACAGTCACACTGAACTGTACCAAGACACCAACACTGACAGTCACACTGAACTTTACCAAGACTCCAACACTGACAGTCACACTGAACTGTACCAAGACTCCAACACTGACAGTCACACTGAACTTTACCAAGACTCCAACACTGACAGTCACACTGAACTGTATCAAGACTCCAACACTGACAGTCACACTGAACTGTAACAAGACACCAACACTGACAGTCACACTGAACGTTACCAAGACTCCAACACTGACAGTCACACTGAACTGTACCAAGACTCCAACACTGACAGTCACACTGAACTGTACCAAGACACTAACACTGACAGTCACACTGAACTGTACCAAGACTCCAACACTGACAGTCACGCTGAACTGTATCTAGACAGAAACACTGATAGTCACACTCAACTGTAGCAAGACACCAAAAACTGATAGTCACACTGAACTGCAACAAGACACCAAGACTGACATTAACACTGAACTGTACAAAGACACCAACACTGACAGTCACACTGATCTTTATCAAGACACCAACACTGACAGTCACACTGAACTGTATCAAGACACCAACACTGACAGTCACACTGAACTGTTCCAAGAAACCAACATTGTCAGTCACACTGAACTATATCAAGACACCAACACTGACAATCACACTGAACTGGATCAAGACACCAACACTGACAGTCACACTGAACAGGAACAAGAAACCAACACTGACAGTTACACTGAATTGTACCAATATAACAACACTGACAGTCACACTGTACTATACCAAGAAACCAACATTGAGAATCACACTGAAATGTATCAAGACAACAACACTGACGGTCACACTGAACTGTAACAAGACACCAACAGTGACAGTCACACTGAACTGTATCAAGACACCAACACTGACAGTCACACTGAACTGTACCAAGACACCAACACTGACAGTCACACTGAACTGTAACAAGACACCAACAGTGACAGTCACACTGAACTGTACCAAGACACCAACACTGACAGTCACACTGAACTTTACCAAGACTCCAACACTGACAGTCACACTGAACTGTATCAAGACTCCAACACTGACATTCAACACTGAACTGTAACAAGACACCAACACTGACAGTCACACTGAACTGTACCAAGACACCAACACTGACAGTCACACTGAACGTTACCAAGACTCCAACACTGACAGTCACACTGAACTGTACCAAGACTCCAACACTGACAGTCACACTGAACTGTACCAAGACACTAACACTGACAGTCACACTGAACTGTACCAAGACTCCAACACTGACAGTCACGCTGAACTGTATCTAGACAGAAACACTGATAGTCACACTCAACTGTAGCAAGACACCAAAAACTGATAGTCACACTGAACTGCAACAAGACACCAAGACTGACATTAACACTGAACTGTACAAAGACACCAACACTGACAGTCACACTGATCTTTATCAAGACACCAACACTGACAGTCACACTGAACTGTATCAAGACACCAACACTGACAGTCACACTGAACTGTTCCAAGAAACCAACATTGTCAGTCACACTGAACTATATCAAGACACCAACACTGACGGTCACACTGAACTGTTCCAAGAAACCAACATTGTCAGTCACACTGAACTATATCAAGACACCAACACTGACAGTCACACTGAACTGTACCAAGACTCCAACACTGACAGTCACAATGAACTGTACCAAGACACCAACATTGACAGTCACACTGAACTGTATCAAGACACCAACACAGACAGTCACACTGAACTGTACCAAGACACCAACACTGACAGTCACACTGAACTGTAGCAAGACACCAACACAGACAGTCACACTGAACGTTACCAAGACTCCAACACTGACAGTCACACTGAACTGTAGCAAGACTCCAACACTGACAGTCACACTGAACTGTACCAAGACTCCAGCACTGACAGTCACACTGAACTGTACCAAGACTCCAGCACTGACAGTCACACTGAACTGTACCAAGACTCCAACACCGACAGTCACACTGAACTGTTCCAAGATGTCAACACTGACAGTCACACTGAACTGTACCAGGACACTAACACTGGTGGTCACACTGAACTGTACCAAAACACCAACACTGACAGTCACGCTGAACTGTATCTAGACAGAAACACTGACAGTCAAACTGAACTGTACCAAGACACCAACACTGACAGCAACACTGAACTGTCTCAAGGCACCAACACTGACAGTAACACTGAACTCTATCAAGACACCAACACTGACAGTCACATTGAACTGTACCAAGACACCAACACTGGCGGTCACACTGAAATGTACCAAGACACCAACACTGACAGTCACACTGAACTATATCAAGACACCAAAACTGACAGTCACACTGAACTGTACCAAGAACCAACGCTGGCACTCACACTGAACTGTATCATGCAACCAACACTTAACGTCACACTGAACTATACCAAGAAACAATGCTGGCAGTCACACTGCACTGTATCAAGGCACCTACACAGACAGTCACACTGAACAATACCAAGACACCAATACTGACATTCACAATGAAGTGTCCCAAGATACCAACACTGACAGTCACACTGAACTGTGCCAAGTCACTAACACTGAGAGTCACACTGAACTCTGTCAAGACACCAACACTGACAGTCACACTGAACTGGATCAACACAACAACACTGACAGTCACACTGAACTGTATCAAGGCACCAGCACTGACAGTCACACTGAACTATACCAAGACACCAATACTGACATTAACACTGAAGTGTCCCAAGACACCAACACTGACAGTCAGACTGAACTGTGTCAAGGCACCAACACTGACAGTCACACTGAACGGTGTCAAGGCACCAACACTGACAGTCACACTGAACTGGATCAAGACAACAACACTGACAGTCACACTGAACTGTATCAAGGCACCAGCACTGACAGTCACAATGAACTATACCAAGACACCAATACTGACATTAACACTGAAGTGTCCCAAGACACCAACACTGACAGTCAGACTGAACTGTGTCAAGGCACCAACACTGACAGTCACACTGAACGGTGTCAAGGCACCAACACTGACAGTCACACTGAAATGTACCAAGAACCAATGCTGGCAGTCACACTGAACTGTACCACGTTGTGAAAACTGACAGTCACACTGAACTATAGCAAAACACCAAAAACTGACAGTCACACTGAACTGTGACAAGACACTAACACTGACAGTCACACTGAACTATAGCAAAACACCAAAAACTGACAGTCACACTGAACTGTGACAAGACACTAACACTGACAGTCACACTGAAATGTACAAAGACACCAACACTGACGGTCACACTGAACTATAGCAAATCACCAAAAACTGACACTCACACTGAACTGTAACAAGACACCAACACTGACAGTCACACTGAACTGTGTCAAGACACCAACACTGACAGTCACACTGAACTGTGTCAAGGCACCAACATTGACAGTCACACTGAACTATATCAAGACACCAACACTGACGGTCACACTGAAATGTACCAAGACACCAACACTGACAGTCACACTGAACTGTACCAAGAACCAATGCTGACAGTCACACTGAACTGTGTCAAGGCACCAACATTGACAGTCACACTGAACTATATCAAGACACCAACACTGGCGGTCACACTGATCTGTACCAAGACACCAACACTGACAGTCACACTGAACTGTACCAAGAACCAATGCTGACAGTCACACTGAACTGTATCAAGGAACGAACACTGACAGTCACACTGAACTATACCAAGAACCAATGCTGGCAGTCACACTGAACTGTGTCAAGGCACCAACACTGACAGTCACAATGAACTAGACCAAGACACCAATACTGACATTAACACTGAAGTTTCCCAAGACACCAACACTGACAGTCAGACTGAACTGTGTCAAGGCACCAAGACTGACAGTCACACTGAACTGTTCCAAGAAACCAACACTGACAGTCACACTGAACTATATCAAGACACCAACACTGACGGCCACAGTGAACTTGACCAAGACACCAATGCTGACAGTCACACTGAACTGTACCAAGACACCAACACTGACAATCACACTGAACTGTATCAAGACACCAACACTGACAGTCACACTGAACTGCATCAAGGAACCAACACTGACAATCACACTGAACTGTATCAAGACACCAACACTGACAGTCACACTGAACTGTACCAAGACATCAACACTGACAGTCACACTGAACTGTTCCAAGGCACTAACACTGATAGTCACACTGAACTATATCAAGACACCAACACTGACAGTCACACTGAACTGCTCCAAGGCACCAACACTGACAGTCACACTGAACTATATCAAGACACCAACACTGACGGTCACACTGAAATGTACCAAGACACCAACACTGACAGTCACACTGAACTGTATCAAGGCACCAACACGGACAGTCACAATGAACAATACCAAGACACCAATACTGACATTCACAATGAAGTGTCCCAAGATGCCAACATTGACAGTCACACTGAACTGTGTCAAGGCACCAACACTGACAGTCACACTGAACTCTGTCAAGACACTATCGCTGAGAGCACACTGAACGGTGTCAAGACACCAACACTGACAGTCACACTGAACTGTATCAAGACACCAACACTGACAGTCACACTGAACTGTATCAAGACAACAACACTGACAGTCACACTGAACTGTGTCAAGTCACCAAAACTGACAGTCACACTGAACTGTATGCAGGCACCAACACTGACAGTCACACTGAACTATATCAAGGCACCAACACTGACGGTCACACTGAACGGTACAAAGTGGTCAACACTGACAGTCACACTGAACTGTGTCAAGACACCAACACTGACAGTCACACTGAACTGTATGCAGGCACCAACACTGACAGTCACACTGAACTATATCAAGACACCAACATTGACAGTCACACTGAACGGTACAAAGTGGTCAACACTGACAGTCACACTGAACTGTGTCAAGACACCAACACTGACAGTCACACTGAACTGTGTCAAGACACCAACACTGACAGTCACACTGAACTCTGTCAAGGCACCAACACTGACAGTCACACTGAACTATATCAAGACACCAACACTGACGGTCACACTGAACTGTATCAAGACACCAGCACTGACGGTCACAGTGAACTAGAGCAAGACACCAATGCTGACAGTCACAGTGAACTTGACCAAGACACCAATGCTGATAATCACACTGAACTGTATCAAGACACCAACACTGACAGTCACACAGAACTGTACCAAGACACCAACACTGACAGTCACAATGAACTATATCAAGACACCAACACTGACAGTCACACTGAACTGTACCAAGAACCAACGCTGGCAGTCACAGTGAACTATACCAAGAAACAACACTGACAGTCACACTGAACTGTATCAAGGAACCAACACTGACAGTCACAGTGAACTATACCAAGAAACAACGCTGACAGTCACACTGCACTGTATCAAGGCACCAACACTGACAGTCACACTGATCTGTACCAAGACACCAATACTGACAGTCACACTGAACTGTACCAAGACACTAAAACTGACAGACACACTGAAATGTACCAATGCACCATCACTGACAGTTACACTGAACTGTGCCAAGACACCAACACTGACAGTCACACTGAACTGAACCAAGACACCAACACTGACAGTCACACTGATCTGAATGCAGGCACCAACACTGACAGTCACACTGAACTGTACCAAGACACCAACACTGACGGTCACACTGAACTGTGTCAAGACACCAACACTGACAGTCACACTGAACTGAACCAAGACACCAACACTGACAGTCACACTGAACTGTGTCAAGACACCAACACTGACAGTCACACTGAACTGAACCAAGACACCAACACTGACAGTCACACTGATCTGAATGCAGGCACCAACACTGACAGTCACACTGAACTATATCAAGACACCAAGACTGGCGGTCACACTGAACAGTACCAAGACACCAACACAGACAGTCACACTGAACTGTTCCAAGAAATCAACATTGTCAGTCACACTGAACTTGACCAAGACACCAATACTGACAGTCACACTGAACTGTACCAAGACACCAAAACTGACAGTCACACTGAACTGTGTCAAGACACCAGCACTGACAGTCACACTGAACTGGACCAAGAAACCAAGACTGAGAGTCACACTGAATTGTACCAAGGCATCAACACTGACAGTCACACTGAACTGTATCAAGACACCAGCACTGACAGTCACACTGAACGGTGTCAAGACACCAACACTGATAGTCACACTGAACTGTGTCAAGACACCAGCACTGACAATCACACTGAACTGTACCAAGACACCAACACTGACAGTCACACTGAACGGTGTCAAGACACCAACACTGACAGTCACACTGAACTGGATCAAGACACCAACACAGACAGTCACACTGAACTGTACCAAGGCACCAACACTGACAGTCACACTGAACTATACCAAGACACCAATACTGACATTAATACTGAAGTGTCCCAACACACCAACACTGACAGTCACACTAAACTTGGTCAAGGCACCAACACTGACAGTCACACTGAACTTTATCAAGACACCAATACTGACAGTCACACTGAACTGTACCAAGACACCAATACTGACATTAATACTGAAGTGTCCCAACACACCAACACTGACAGTCACACTAAACTTGGTCAAGGCACCAACACTGACAGTCACACTGAACTGTATCATGACACCAACACTGACATTCATAGAACATAGAACATAGAAGAATACAGCGCAGTACAGGCCCTTTGGCCCTCGATGTTGCGCCGATCCAAGCCCACCTAACCTATACTAACCCACTATCCTCCATATACCTATCCAATGCCCGCTTAAATGCCAATAAAGAGGGAGAGTCCACCACTGCTACTGGCAGGGCATTCCATGAACTTACGACTCGCTGAGTGAAGAACCTACCCCTAATTTCAGTCCTATATCTACCCCCCCTTAATTTAAAGCTATGCCCCCTTGTAATACCCGACTCCATACGCGGGAAAAGGTTCACACTGTCAACCCTATCTAACCCCCTAATCATCTTGTACACCTCAATCAAGTCACCCCTAAACCTTCTTTTCTCTAATGAAAACAGCCCCAAGTGTCTCAGTCTTTCCTCATACGATCTTCCTTCCATACCAGGCAACATCCTGGTAAACCTCCTCTGCACCCGTTCCAGTGCCTCCACGTCCTTCCTATAGTATGGCGACCAAAACTGCACACAATATTCCAGATGCGGCCGCACCAGAGTCTTATACAACTGCATCATGACCTCAGGACTCCGGAACTCAATTCCTCTACCAATAAAAGCCAGTACGCCATATGCCTTCCTCAACGCACTATTTACCTGGGTGGCAACTTTCAGAGATCTGTGTACATGGACACCAAGATCCCTCTGCTCATCCACACTACCAAGTATCCGACCATTAGCCCAGTACCCCATCTTTTTGTTATTCTTCCCAAAGTGAATCACCTCACACTTGGCTACATTGAATTCCATTTGCCACCTTTCTGCCCAGCTCTGCAGCTTCTCTATATCCTGCTGTAACCTGCCACATCCTTCCTCACTGTCAACAACTCCTCCGACTTTCGTATCATCCGCAAACTTGCTCACCCAACCTTCTAACCCCTCTTCGAGGTCATTTATAAAAATGACAAACAGCAATGGTCCCAAAACAGATCCTTGCGGAACACCGCTAGTGACGGCACTCCATGAAGAAACTTTGCCATCAACTACTACTCTCTGTCTTCTTCCATCCAGCCAATTCCTAATCCAAACCTCCAACTCACCCTCAATGCCATATCTCCGTATTTTCTGCAGTAGCCTACCATGGGGAACCTTATCAAACGCCTTACTAAAATCCATATATACCACATTTACCGCTTTCCCCTCATCAACCTCCTTTGTCACCTTTTCAAAGAATTCAATAAGGTTTGTGAGGCACGACCTGCCCTTCACAAAACCATGCTGACTATCCTTGATCACATTATTCCTATCCAGATGTGCATAAATCCTATCCCTTACAATTCTCTCTAAGACTTTGCCCACAACAGAAGTGAGACTCACCGGCCTATAGTTACTAGGGTTATCCCTACTCCCCCTTTTTGAACAAGGGAACCACATTTGCTATCCTCCAGTCTTCTGGCACTGCTCCTGTAGACAAAGAGGACATAAAAACTGGACTGTACCAAGACACCAACACTGACAGTCACACTGAACTATACCAAGACACCAACACTGACAGTCACACTGAACTGTACCAAGACACCAACACTGACAGTCACACTGAACAGGATTAAGACACCAACACTGACAGTCACACTGAACTGTATGAAGGCACCAACACTGACAGTCACACTGAACTGTATGAAGACACCAACACTGACAGTCACACTGAAATATACCAAGACACCAACACTGACAGTCACACTGAACTGTACCAAGACACCAATGCTGACAGTCACACTGAACTGTACCAAGACACCAACACTGACATTAACACTGAACTGTACCAAGGCACCAACACTGACAGTCACACTGAACTGTACCAAGACACCAATGCTGACAGTCACACTGAACTGTATCAAGACACCAACACTGACATTAACACTGAACTGTACCAAGGCACCAACACTGACAGTCACACTGAACTGCACAAAGACACCAATACTGACAGTCACACTGAACTGTACCAAGTGGTCAACACTGACAATCATACTGGACGGTATCAAGACTCCAATACTGACAGTCACGCTGAATTGTATCAAGACACCAACACTTACAGTCACACTGACCTGTCCCAAGACACCAACACTGACAGTCACACTGAACTGTATCAAGACACCAACACTGACAGTCACAATGTACTGCACCAAGACACCAACACAGACAGTCACACTGAACTGTACCAAGACTCCAACACAGACAGTCACACTGAACTTTACCAAGACTCCAACACTGACAGTCACACTGAACTGTATCAAGTGGACAACACTGACAGTCACACTGAACTGTATCAAGTGGTCAACACTGACAGTCACACTGAACTGTATCAAGACTCCAATACTGACAGTCACACTGAACTGTATCAAGACACCAACACAGACAGTAACAATGAACTGTGCCAAGACTTCAACACTGACAGTCACACTGAACTGTATCAAGACTCCAATACTGACACTCACGCTGAACTGTGCCAAGACACTAACACTGACAGTCACACTGAACTGTACCAAGACACCAACGCTGACAGTCACACTGAACTTGACCAAGACACCAACACTGACAGTCACACTGAACTTGACCAAGACACTAACACTGACAGTCACACTGAACTGTACCAAGAAACCAACATTGACAGTCACACTGAACTGTATCAAGATACCAACACTGACGGTCACACTGAACTGTACCAAGACACCAACACTTACAGTCACACTGACCTGTCCCAAGACACCAACACAGACAGTCACACTGAACAGTATGAAGCCACAAACACTGACAGTAACTCTGATCTGTACCGAGACACCAACACTGACAGTCACACTGAACTGTACCAAGACACCAACACTGACAGTCACACTGAACTGTAACAAGTGGTCAACACTGACAGTCACACTGAACTGTACCGAGACACTAACACTGACAGTCACACTGAAATATATCTGGACAACAACACTGACAGTCACACTGAACTGTACCAAGAAACCAACATTGACAGTCACACAGAACTGTATCAAGACACCAACAATGACAGTCACAATGTACTGCACCAAGACACCAACACAGACAGTCACACTGAACTGTACCAAGACTCCAACACTGACAGTCACACTGAACTGTATCAAGACACCAACACTGACAGTCACATTGAACTGTGCCAAGACTTCAACACTGACAGTCACACTGAACTGTATCAAGATTCCAATACTGACAGTCACAGTGAACTGTGCCAAGTGGCTAACAGTCACAGTCACACTAAACTGCACCAAGACACCAACACTGACAGTCACACTGAACTGTACCAAGTGGTCAACACTGACAATCACACTGGACGGTATCTAGACACCAATGCTGACAGTAACTCTGAACTGTATCAAGATACCAACACTGACGGTCACACTGAACTGTATCAAGACACCAACACTGACAGTCACACTGAACTGTAAAAAGTGGTCAACACTGACAGTCACACTGAACTGTACCGAGACACTAACACTGACAGTCACACTGAAATATATCAGGACAACAACACTGACAGTCACACTGAACTGTACCAAGAAACCAACATTGACAGTCACACTGAACTGTATCAAGATACCAACACTGACGGTCACACTGAACTGTACCAAGACACCAACACGTACAGTCACACTGACCTGTCCCAAGACACCAACACAGACAGTCACACTGAACAGTATGAAGCCACAAACACTGACAGTAACTCTGATCTGTACCGAGACACCAACACTGACAGTCACACTGAACTGTACCAAGACACCAACACTGACAGTCACACTGAAATATATCAAGACACCAACACTGAGAGTCACAATGTACTGCACCAAGACACCAACACAGACAGTCACACTGAACTGTACCAAGACTCCAACACTGACAGTCACGCTGAACTGTATCAAGTGGACAACACTGACAGTCACACTGAACTGTATCAAGTGGTCAACACTGACAGTCACACTGAACTGTATCAAGTGGGCAACACTGATCGTCGCACTGAACTGTATCAAGACTCCAATACTGACAGTCACACTGAACTATATCAAGACACCAACACTGACAGTCACACAGAACTGTATCAAGCCACCAACACTGACAGTCACACTGAACTATACCAAGACTCCAATACTGACAGTCACGCTGAACTGTGCCAAGACACTAACACTGACAGTCACACTGAACTATACCAAGACTCCAACACTGACAGTCACACTGAACTGTATCAAGACACCAACACAGACAGTCACACTGAACTGTGCCAAGACTTCAACACTGACAGTCACACTGAACTGTATCAAGACTCCAATACTGACAGTCACAGTGAACTATGCCAAGTGGCTAACAGTCACAGTCACACTAAACTGCACCAAGACACCAACACTGACAGTCACACTGAACTGTACCAAGTGGTCAACACTGACAATCACACTGGACGGTATCAAGACACCAATGCTGACAGTAACTCTGAACTGTATCAAGATACCAACACTGACGGTCACACTGAACTGTCTCAAGACACCAACACTGACAGTCACACTGAACGTCACCAAGACACCAACACTGACGGTCACACAGAACTGTACCAAGACACCAACACTGACAGTCACACTGAACTTGACCAAGACACCAACACTGACAGTCACACTGAACTGTACCAAGACACCAACACTGACATTAACACTGAAGTGTACCAAGACACCAACACTGACAGTCACACTGAACTGTAACAAGTGGTCAACACTGACGGTCACACAGAACTGTACCAAGACACCAACACTGACAGTCACACTGAACTTGACCAAGACACCAACACTGACAGTCACACTGAACTATATCAAGACACCAGCATTGACAGTAACACTGAACTGTGCCAAGAAACTAACACTGACAGTCACACTGAATGTACCAAGACACCAACACTGACAGTCACACTGTACTGTGCCAAGACTTCAACACTGACAGTCACACTGAACTGTACCAAGTGGTCAACACTGACAGTCACACTGAACTGTATCAAGACACCAAAACTGACGGTCACACTGACCTGTCCCAAGACACCAACACTGACAATCACACTGAACAGTATGAAGCCACCAATACTGACAGTAACTCTGAACTGTACCTAGACACCAACACTGACAGTCACACAGAACTATACCAAGACACCAACACTGACAGTCACACTGAAATGTAACAAGTGGTCAACACTGACAGTCACACTGAACTGTACCGAGACACTAACACTGACAGTCACACTGAAATATATCAGGACAACAACACTGACAGTCACACTGAACAGTATGAAGCCACCAATACTGACAGTAACTCTGAACTGTACCTAGGCACCAACACTGACAGTCACACTGAACTGTACTAAGACACCAATACTGACAGTCACACTGAACTGTACCAAGGCATTAACACTGACAACGCACTGAACTGGATCAAGACACCAACACAGACAGTCACACAGAAATGTGCCAAGACACCAACACTGATAGTCACATTGAACTGTACCAAGACACCAACACTGACATGAACACTGAAGTGTACCAAGACACCAACACTGACAGTCACACTGAACTATATCAAGTCACCAACACTGACAGTCACACTGAACTGTACCAAGACACCAACACTGACAGTCACACTGAACTGTACCAAGACACCAACACTGACATGAACACTGAAGTGTACCAAGACACAAACACTGACAGTCACACTGAACTGTACCAAGACACCAACACTGACAGTCACACTGAACTGTACCAAGAACCAACGCTGGCAGTCACACTGAACTGTATCAAGGCACCAACACTGACAGACACACTGAACTCTAGAAAGACACCAATACTGACAGTCACACTGAACTGTACCAAGGCATCAACACTGACAACACACTGAATTGGATCAAGACACCAACACAGACGCTCACACAGAACTGTACCAAGTCACCAACACTGACAGTCACACTGAACTTGACCAAGACACCAACACTGACAGTCACACTGAACTGTACCAAGACACCAACACTGACAGTCACACTGAACTATATCAAGACACCAACACTGACAGTAACATTGAACTGTCTCAAGGCACCAACATTGACAGTCACACTGAACTCTACAAAGACACCAATACTGACAGTCACACTGAACTGGACCAAGACACCAACACTGACAGTCACACTGAACTGTACCAAGACACCAACACTGACAGTCACACTGAACTGTACCAAGACACCAACACTGACAGTCACACTGAACTATATCAAGACACCAACACTGACAGTAACATTGAACTGTCTCAAGGCACCAACATTGACAGTCACACTGAACTCTACAAAGACACCAATACTGACAGTCACACTGAACTGGACCAAGACACCAACACTGACAGTCACACTGAACTGTACCAAGAACCAACGCTGGCAGTCACACTGAACTGTATCAAGACACCAACACTGACAGTCACACTGAACTATACCAAGACTCCAACACTGACAGTCACACTGAACTGTATCAAGACACCAACACAGACAGTCACACTGAACTGTGCCAAGACTTCAACACTGACAGTCACACTGAACTGTATCAAGACTCCAATACTGACAGTCACAGTGAACTATGCCAAGTGGCTAACAGTCACAGTCACACTAAACTGCACCAAGACACCAACACTGACAGTCACACTGAACTGTACCAAGTGGTCAACACTGACAATCACACTGGACGGTATCAAGACACCAATGCTGACAGTAACTCTGAACTGTATCAAGATACCAACACTGACGGTCACACTGAACTGTCTCAAGACACCAACACTGACAGTCACACTGAACGTCACCAAGACACCAACACTGACGGTCACACAGAACTGTACCAAGACACCAACACTGACAGTCACACTGAACTTGACCAAGACACCAACACTGACAGTCACACTGAACTGTACCAAGACACCAACACTGACATTAACACTGAAGTGTACCAAGACACCAACACTGACAGTCACACTGAACTGTAACAAGTGGTCAACACTGACGGTCACACAGAACTGTACCAAGACACCAACACTGACAGTCACACTGAACTTGACCAAGACACCAACACTGACAGTCACACTGAACTATATCAAGACACCAGCATTGACAGTAACACTGAACTGTGCCAAGAAACTAACACTGACAGTCACACTGAATGTACCAAGACACCAACACTGACAGTCACACTGTACTGTGCCAAGACTTCAACACTGACAGTCACACTGAACTGTACCAAGTGGTCAACACTGACAGTCACACTGAACTGTATCAAGACACCAAAACTGACGGTCACACTGACCTGTCCCAAGACACCAACACTGACAATCACACTGAACAGTATGAAGCCACCAATACTGACAGTAACTCTGAACTGTACCTAGACACCAACACTGACAGTCACACAGAACTATACCAAGACACCAACACTGACAGTCACACTGAAATGTAACAAGTGGTCAACACTGACAGTCACACTGAACTGTACCGAGACACTAACACTGACAGTCACACTGAAATATATCAGGACAACAACACTGACAGTCACACTGAACAGTATGAAGCCACCAATACTGACAGTAACTCTGAACTGTACCTAGGCACCAACACTGACAGTCACACTGAACTGTACTAAGACACCAATACTGACAGTCACACTGAACTGTACCAAGGCATTAACACTGACAACGCACTGAACTGGATCAAGACACCAACACAGACAGTCACACAGAAATGTGCCAAGACACCAACACTGATAGTCACATTGAACTGTACCAAGACACCAACACTGACATGAACACTGAAGTGTACCAAGACACCAACACTGACAGTCACACTGAACTATATCAAGTCACCAACACTGACAGTCACACTGAACTGTACCAAGACACCAACACTGACAGTCACACTGAACTGTACCAAGACACCAACACTGACATGAACACTGAAGTGTACCAAGACACAAACACTGACAGTCACACTGAACTGTACCAAGACACCAACACTGACAGTCACACTGAACTGTACCAAGAACCAACGCTGGCAGTCACACTGAACTGTATCAAGGCACCAACACTGACAGACACACTGAACTCTAGAAAGACACCAATACTGACAGTCACACTGAACTGTACCAAGGCATCAACACTGACAACACACTGAATTGGATCAAGACACCAACACAGACGCTCACACAGAACTGTACCAAGTCACCAACACTGACAGTCACACTGAACTTGACCAAGACACCAACACTGACAGTCACACTGAACTGTACCAACACACCAACACTGACAGTCACACTGAACTGTACCAAGACACCAACACTGACAGTCACACTGAACTGTACCAAGACACCAACACTGACAGTCACACTGAACTATATCAAGACACCAACACTGACAGTAACATTGAACTGTCTCAAGGCACCAACATTGACAGTCACACTGAACTCTACAAAGACACCAATACTGACAGTCACACTGAACTGGACCAAGACACCAACACTGACAGTCACACTGAACTCTAGAAAGACACCAATACTGACAGTCACACTGAACTGTACCAAGGCATCAACACTGACAACACACTGAATTGGATCAAGACACCAACACAGACGCTCACACAGAACTGTACCAAGTCACCAACACTGACAGTCACACTGAACTTGACCAAGACGCCAACACTGACAGTCACACTGAACTGTACCAAGACACCAACACTGACAGTCACACTGAACTGTATCAAGACACCAACACTGACAGTCACGGTGAACTGTGCCAAGACACTAACACTGACAGTCACACTGAACTGTACCAAGTCACCAACACTGACAGTCACACTGAACTGTACCAAGACACCAACGCTGACAGTCACACTGAACTTGACCAAGACACCAACACTGACAGTCACACTGAATTATACCAAGACACCAACACTGACAGTCTCACTGAAGTGTACCAAGACACCATCACTGACAGTCACACTGAACTATATCAAGACACATACACTGACAGTCACACTGAACTGCATCAAGGCACCAACACTGACAGTCACACTGAACTGGACCGAGACACTAACACTGACAGTCACACTGAAATATATCAGGACAACAACACTGACAGTCACACTGAACTGTACCAAGACACCAACACTGACAGTCACACTGAACTGTACCAAGACACCAATACTGACAGTCTCACTGAACTGTACCAAGGCATCAACACTGACAACACACTGAACTGTATCAAGACACCAACACTGACAGTCACGCTGAACTGTATCAAGTGGACAACACTGACAGTCACACTGAACTGTACCAAGACACCAACGCTGACAGTCACACTGAACTGTATCAAGACACCAACACTGACATGAACACTGAAGTGTACCAAGACACAAACACTGACAGTCACACTGAACTATATCAAGACACCAACACTGACAGTAACATTGAACTGTCTCAAGGCACCAACATTGACAGTCACACTGAACTTTACCAAGACTCCAACACTGACAGTCACGCTGAACTGTATCAAGTGGACAACACTGAACGTCGCACTGAACTGTATCAAGTCAACAACACTGACGGTCACACTGAAATGGATCAAGACACCAACACCGACAGTCACACTGAAATGGATAAAGACACCAACACCGACAGTCACACAGAACTGTACCAAGACACCAACACTGACAGTCACACTGAACTTGACCAAGACACCAACACTGACAGTCACACTGAACTGTACCAAGACACCAAAACTGACAGTCACACTGAACTGTATCAAGTCAACAACACTGACGGTCACACTGAAATGGATCAAGACACCAACACCGACAGTCACACTGAAATGGATAAAGACACCAACACCGACAGTCACACAGAACTGTACCAAGACACCAACACTGACAGTCACACTGAACTTGACCAAGACACCAACACTGACAGTCACACTGAACTGTACCAAGACACCAAAACTGACAGTCACACTGAACTGTACCAAGACACCAACACTGACATTAACACTGAAGTGTACCAAGACACCAGCATTGACAGTAACACTGAACTGTGCCAAGACACTAACACTGACAGTCACACTGAATGTACCAAGACACCAACACTGACAGTCACACTGTACGGTGCCAAGACTCCAAAACTGACAGTCACACTGAACTGGATCAAGACACCAACACAGACAGTCACACAGAACTGTGCCAAGACACCAACACTGATAGTCACATTGAACTGTACCAAGACACCAACACTGACAGTCACACTGAACTATATCAAGTCACCAACACTGACAGTCACACTGAACTGTACCAAGACACCAACACTGATAGTCACACTGAACTGTACCAAGACACCAACACTGACATGAACACTGAAGTGTACCAAGACACCAACACTGACAGTCACACTGAACTATATCAAGACACCAACACTGACAGTAACATTGAAATGTCTCAAGTCACCAACATTGACAGTCACACTGAACTCTACAAAGACACCAATACTGACAGTCACACTGAACTGGACCAAGACACCAACACTGACAGTCACACTGAACTTGACCAAGACACCAACACTGACAGTCACACTGAATTATACCAAGACACCAACACTGACAGTCTCACTGAAGTGTACCAAGACACCAACACTGACAGTCACACTGAACTATATCAAGACACATACACTGACAGTCACACTGAACTGCATCAAGGCACCAACACTGACAGTCACACTGAACTGGACCGAGACACTAACACTGACAGTCACACTGAAATATATCAGGACAACAACACTGACAGTCACACTGAACTGTACCAAGACACCAATACTGACAGTCTCACTGAACTGTACCAAGGCATCAACACTGACAACACACTGAACTGTATCAAGACACCAACACTGACAGTCACGCTGAACTGTATCAAGTGGACAACACTGACAGTCACACTGAACTGTACCAAGACACCAACGCTGACAGTCACACTGAACTGTATCAAGACACCAACACTGACATGAACACTGAAGTGTACCAAGACACAAACACTGACAGTCACACTGAACTATATCAAGACACCAACACTGACAGTAACATTGAACTGTCTCAAGGCACCAACATTGACAGTCACACTGAACTTTACCAAGACTCCAACACTGACAGTCACGCTGAACTGTATCAAGTGGACAACACTGAACGTCGCACTGAACTGTATCAAGTCAACAACACTGACGGTCACACTGAAATGGATCAAGACACCAACACCGACAGTCACACTGAAATGGATAAAGACACCAACACCGACAGTCACACAGAACTGTACCAAGACACCAACACTGACAGTCACACTGAACTTGACCAAGACACCAACACTGACAGTCACACTGAACTGTACCAAGACACCAAAACTGACAGTCACACTGAACTGTATCAAGTCAACAACACTGACGGTCACACTGAAATGGATCAAGACACCAACACCGACAGTCACACTGAAATGGATAAAGACACCAACACCGACAGTCACACAGAACTGTACCAAGACACCAACACTGACAGTCACACTGAACTTGACCAAGACACCAACACTGACAGTCACACTGAACTGTACCAAGACACCAAAACTGACAGTCACACTGAACTGTACCAAGACACCAACACTGACATTAACACTGAAGTGTACCAAGACACCAGCATTGACAGTAACACTGAACTGTGCCAAGACACTAACACTGACAGTCACACTGAATGTACCAAGACACCAACACTGACAGTCACACTGTACGGTGCCAAGACTCCAAAACTGACAGTCACACTGAACTGGATCAAGACACCAACACAGATAGTCACACAGAACTGTGCCAAGACACCAACACTGATAGTCACATTGAACTGTACCAAGACACCAACACTGATAGTCACACTGAACTGTACCAAGACACCAACACTGACATGAACACTGAAGTGTACCAAGACACCAACACTGACAGTCACACTGAACTATATCAAGACACCAACACTGACAGTAACATTGAAATGTCTCAAGTCACCAACATTGACAGTCACACTGAACTCTACAAAGACACCAATACTGACAGTCACACTGAACTGTATCAAGGCACCAACACTGACAACACACTGAATTGGATCAAGACACCAACACAGACGGTCACACAGAACTGTACCAAGTCACCAACACTGACAGTCACACTGAACTTGACCAAGACACCAACACTGACAGTCACACTGAACTGTACCAACACACCAACACTGACAGTCACACTGAACTGTATCAAGACACCAACACTGACAGTCACGCTGAACTGTGCCAAGACACTAACACTGACAGTCACACTGAACTGTACCAAGACACCAACGCTGACAGTCACACTGAACTTGACCAAGACACCAACACTGACAGTCACACTGAACTGTACCAAGTGGTCAACACTGACAATCACACTGGACGGTATCTAGACACCAATGCTGACAGTAACTCTGAACTGTATCAAGATACCAACACTGACGGTCACACTGAACTGTACCAAGACACCAACACTGACAGTCACACTGAACTGTAACAAGTGGTCAACACTGACAGTCACACTGAACTGTACCGAGACACTAACACTGACAGTCACACTGAAATATATCAGGACAACAACACTGACAGTCACACTGAACTGTACCAAGAAACCAACATTGACAGTCACACTGAACTGTATCAAGATACCAACACTGACAGTCACAATGAACTGTATCAAGATACCAACACTGACAGTCACAATGAACTGCACCAAGACACCAACACAGACAGTCACACTGAACTTTACCAAGACTCCAACACTGACAGTCACGCTGAACTGTATCAAGTGGACAACACTGACAGTCACACTGAACTGTACCAAGACACCAACGCTGACAGTCACACTGAACTGTATCAAGACACCAACACTGACATGAACACTGAAGTGTACCAAGACACAAACACTGACAGTCACACTGAACTATATCAAGACACCAACACTGACAGTAACATTGAACTGTCTCAAGGCACCAACACTGACAGTAACATTGAACTGTCTCAAGGCACCAACATTGACAGTCACACTGAACTTTACCAAGACTCCAACACTGACAGTCACGCTGAACTGTATCAAGTGGACAACACTGAACGTCGCACTGAACTGTATCAAGTCAACAACACTGACGGTCACACTGAAATGGATCAAGACACCAACACCGACAGTCACACTGAAATGGATAAAGACACCAACATCGACAGTCACACAGAACTGTACCAAGACACCAACACTGACAGTCACACTGAACTTTACCAAGACTCCAACACTGACAGTCACGCTGAACTGTATCAAGTGGACAACACTGACAGTCACACTGAACTGTACCAAGACACCAACGCTGACAGTCACACTGAACTGTATCAAGACACCAACACTGACATGAACACTGAAGTGTACCAAGACACAAACACTGACAGTCACACTGAACTATATCAAGACACCAACACTGACAGTAACATTGAACTGTCTCAAGGCACCAACATTGACAGTCACACTGAACTTTACCAAGACTCCAACACTGACAGTCACACTGAACTGTATCAAGTCAACAACACTGACGGTCACACTGAAATGGATCAAGACACCAACACCGACAGTCACACTGAAATGGATAAAGACACCAACACCGACAGTCACACAGAACTGTACCAAGACACCAACACTGACAGTCACACTGAACTTGACCAAGACACCAACACTGACAGTCACACTGAACTGTACCAAGACACCAAAACTGACAGTCACACTGAACTGTACCAAGACACCAACACTGACATTAACACTGAAGTGTACCATGACACCAGCATTGACAGTAACACTGAACTGTGCCAAGACACTAACACTGACAGTCACACTGAATGTACCAAGACACCAACACTGACAGTCACACTGTACGGTGCCAAGACTCCAAAACTGACAGTCACACTGATCTGTATCAAGACTCCAATACTGACAGTCACACTGAACTGTACCAAGACAACAACACTTACGGTCACACTGACCTGTCCCAAGACACCAACACTGACAGTCACACTGAACAGTATGAAGCCACCAATACTGACAGTCACACTGAACTGTACCAAGACACAAACACTGACAGTCACACTGAAATGTAACAAGTGGTCAACACTGACAGTCTCACTGAACTGTACCGAGACACTAACACTGACAGTCACACTGAAATATATCAGGACAACAACACTGACAGTCACACTGAACAGTATGAAGCCACCAATACTGACAGTAACTCTGAACTGTACCTAGGCACCAACACTGACAGTCACACTGAACTGTACCAAGACACCAACACTGACAACACACTGAACTGTACCAAGACACCAACACTGACAGTCACACTGAACTGGATCAAGACACCAACACTGACAGTCACACAGAACTGTGCCAAGACACCAACACTGATAGTCACATTGAACTGTACCAAGACACCAACACTGACATGAACACTGAAGTGTACCAAGACACCAACACTGACAGTCACACTGAACTGTACCAAGACACCAACACTGACAGTCACACTGAACTGTACCAAGACACCAACACTGACAGTCACACTGAACTGTACCAAGACACCAACACTGACAGTCACACTGAACTGTACCAAGACACTAACACTGACAGTCACACTGAACTGTACCAAGACACCAACACTGATAGTCACACTGAACTGTACCAAGACACCAACACTGACAGTCACACTGAACTGTACCAAGACACCAACACTGACATGAACACTGAAGTGTACCAAGACACCAACACTGACATGAACACTGAAGTGTACCAAGACACAAACACTGACAGTCACACTGAACTGTACCAAGACACCAACACTGACAGTCACACTGAACTGTACCAAGAACCAACGCTGGCAGTCACACTGAACTGTATCAAGGCACCAACACTGACAGACACACTGAACTCTAGAAAGACACCAATACTGACAGTCACACTGAACTGTACCAAGGCATCAACACTGACAACACACTGAATTGGATCAAGACACCAACACAGACGCTCACACAGAACTGTACCAAGTCACCAACACTGACAGTCACACTGAACTTGACCAAGACACCAACACTGACAGTCACACTGAACTGTACCAACACACCAACACTGACAGTCACACTGAACTGTATCAAGACACCAACACTGACAGTCACGCTGAACTGTGCCAAGACACTAACACTGACAGTCACACTGAACTGTACCAAGTCACCAACACTGACAGTCACACTGAACTGTACCAAGACACCAACACTGACAGTCACACTGAACTTGACCAAGACACCAACACTGACAGTCACACTGAACTGTACCAAGTCACCAACACTGACAGTCACACTGAAGTGTACCAAGACACCAACACAGACAGTCACACTGAACTATATCAAGACACCAACACTGACAGTCACACTGAACTGTGCCAAGACTCCAACACTGACAGTCACACTGATCTGTATCAAGACTCCAATACTGACAGTCACACTGAACTGTACCAAGTGGTCAACACTGACAGTCACACTGAACTGTACCAAGACACCAACACTGACAGTCACACTGAACTGTACCAAGACACCAACACTTACGGTCACACTGACCTGTCCCAAGACACCAACACTGACAGTCACACTGAACAGTATGAAGCCACCAACACTGACAGTAACTCTGAACTGTACCTAGACACCAACACTGACAGCCACACTGAACTGTACCAAGACACCAACACTGACAGTCACACTGAAATATATCATGACAACAATGCTGACAGTCACACTGAACTGTACCAAGGCATCAACACTGACAATCACACTGAACTGGATCAAGACACCAACACAGACAGTCACACAGAACTGTACCAAGTCACCAACACTGACAGTCACACTGAACTCTACAAAGACACCAATACTGACAGTCACACTGAACTGTACCAAGACACCAACACTGACAGTCACACTGAACTGTACCAAGAACCAATGCTGGCAGTCACACTGAACTGTATCAAGGCACCAACACTGACAGTCACACTGAACTCTAGGAAGACACCAATACTGACAGTCATACTGAACTGTACCAAGGCATCAACACTGACAACACACTGAATTGGATCAAGACACCAACACGTACGGTCACACAGAACTGTACCAAGTCACCAACACTGACAGTCACACTGAACTCTACAAAGACACCAATACTGACAGTCACACTGAACTGTACCAAGACACCAACACTGACAGTCACACTGAACTGTACCAAGAACCAATGCTGGCAGTCACACTGAACTGTATCAAGGCACCAACACTGACAGTCACACTGAACTGTACCAAGGCATCAACACTGACAACACACTGAATTGGATCAAGACACCAACACTTACGGTCACACAGAACTGTACCAAGACACCAACATTGACAGTCAAACTGAACTGTACCAAGACACCAAAACTGACAGTCACACTGAACTTGACCAAGACACCAACACTGACAGTCACACTGAACTGTACCAAGACACCAACACTGACAGTCACACTGAACTGTATCAAGACACCAACACTGACAGTCACGCTGAACGGTGCCAAGACACTAACACTGACAGTCACACTGAACTGTACCAAGACACCAACGCTGACAGTCACACTGAACTGTACCAAGTCACCAACACTGACGGTCACACTGAACTGTACCAAGACACCAACGCTGACAGTCACACTGAACTTGACCAAGACACCAACACTGACAGTCACACTGAACTGTACCAAGACACCAACACTGACATGAACACTGAAGTGTACCAAGACACCAACACTGACAGTCACACTGAACTATATCAAGACACCAACACTGACAGTAACACTGAACTCTACAAAGACACCAATACTGACAGTCACACTGAACTGTACCAAGACACCAACACTGACATGAACACTGAAGTGTACCAAGACACCAACACTGACAGTCACACTGAACTATATCAAGGCACCAACACTGACAGTAACACTGAACTCTACAAAGACACCAGTACTGACAGTCACACTGAACTGTACCAAGACACCAACACTGACATGAACACTGAAGTGTACCAAGACACCAACACTGACAGTCACACTGAACTATATCAAGACACCAACACTGACAGTCACACTGAACTTGACCAAGACACCAACACTGACAGTCACACTGAACTATATCAAGACACCAACACTGACAGTCACACTGAACTGTGCCAAGACTCCAACACTGACAGTCACACTGAACTGTACCAAGTGGTCAACACTGACAGTCACACTGAACTGTACCAAGACACCAACACTGACAGTCACACTGAACTGTACCAAGACACCAACACTTACGGTCACACTGACCTGTCCCAAGACACCAACACTGACAGTCACACTGAACAGTATGAAGCCACCAACACTGACAGTAACTCTGAACTGTACCTAGACACCAACACTGACAGCCACACTGAACTGTACAAAGACACTAACACTGACCGTCACACTGAACTGCACCAAGTGGCCAAAACTAAGAGTCACACAGAACTGTAACTAGTGGCCAACACTGACAGTCACACTGAACTGTATCAAGACACTAACACTGACAGTCACACTGAACTATACCTATACACCAACACTGACAGTCACACTGAACTGTATCAAGGCACCAACACTGACAGTCACACTGAACTGTACCAAGGCACCAACACTGACAGTCACACTGAACTGTATCAACACACTAACACTGACAGTCACACTGAACTATACCTATACACCAACACTGACAGTCACACTGAACTGTACCAAGGCACCAACACTGACAGTCACACTGAACTGTACCAAGACACCAACACTGACAGTCACACTGAACTGTACCAAGACACCAACACTGATAGTCACACTGAACTGTACCAAGACACCAACACTGATAGTCACACTGAACTGTACCAAGACACCAACACTGACAGTCACACTGAACTGTACCAACACACCAACACTGATAGTCACACTGAACTGTACCAAGACACCAACACTGACAGTCACACTGAACTGTACCAAGGCACCAACACTGACAGTCACACTGAACTGTACCAAGACACCAACACTGACAGTCACACTGAACTGTACCAAGACACCAATACTGACAGTCACACTGAACTGTACCAAGACACCAATACTGACAGTCACACTGAACTGTACCAAGGCACCAACACTGACAGTCACACTGAACTGTACCAAGACACCAATACTGACAGTCACACTGAACTGTACCAAGACACCAATACTGACAGTCACGCTGAATTGTATCAAGACACCAACACTGACAGTCACACTGAACTGTACCAAGGCACCAACACTGACAGTCACACTGAACTGTGCCAAGGCACCAACACTGACAGTCACACTGAACTGTACCAAGACACCAATACTGACAGTCACACTGAACTGTACCAAGACACCAATACTGACAGTCACGCTGAATTGTATCAAGACACCAACACTGACAGTCACACTGAACTGTACCAAGGCACCAACACTGACAGTCACACTGAACTGTGCCAAGGCACCAACACTGACAGTCACACTGAACTGTACCAAGGCACCAACACTGACAGTCACACTGAACTGTACCAAGACACCAATACTGACAGTCACGCTGAATTGTATCAAGACACCAACACTGACAGTCACACTGAACTGTACCAAGGCACCAACACTGACAGTCACACTGAACTGTGCCAAGACACCAACACTGACAGTCACACTGAACTGTACCAAGGCACCAACACTGACAGTCACACTGAACTGTACCATGGCACCAACACTGACAGTCACACTGAACTGTACCAAGACACCAATACTGACAGTCACGCTGAATTGTATCAAGACACCAACACTGACAGTCACACTGAACTGTACCAAGACACCAACACTGACAGTCACACTGAACTGTATCAAGATACCAACACTGACGGTCACACTGAACTGTACCAAGACACCAACACTTACGGTCACACTGAACTGTACAAAGACACTAACACTGACCGTCACACTGAACTGCACCAAGTGGCCAAAACTAAGAGTCACACAGAACTGTAACTAGTGGCCAACACTGACAGTCACACTGAACTGTATCAAGACACTAACACTGACAGTCACACTGAACTATACCTATACACCAACACTGACAGTCACACTGAACTGTATCAAGGCACCAACACTGACAGTCACACTGAACTGTACCAAGGCACCAACACTGACAGTCACACTGAACTGTATCAACACACTAACACTGACAGTCACACTGAACTATACCTATACACCAACACTGACAGTCACACTGAACTGTACCAAGGCACCAACACTGACAGTCACACTGAACTGTACCAAGACACCAACACTGACAGTCACACTGAACTGTACCAAGACACCAACACTGATAGTCACACTGAACTGTACCAAGACACCAACACTGACAGTCACACTGAACTGTACCAAGACACCAACACTGATAGTCACACTGAACTGTACCAAGACACCAACACTGACAGTCACACTGAACTGTACCAAGACACCAACACTGACAGTCACACTGAACTGTACCGAGACACCAACACTGACAGTCACACTGAACTGTACCAAGACACCAACACTGACAGTCACACTGAACTGTACCAACTATATTAAGACACCAACACAGACAGTCACACTGAACTATATTAAGACACCAACACTGACAGTCACGCTGAACTGTATCAAGTGGACAACACTGACAGTCACACTGAACTGTATCAAGACACTAACACTGACAGTCACACTGAACTGTATCAAGTGGTCAACACTGACAGTCACACTGAAATATATCAAGACAACAACACTGACAGTCACACTGAACTGTACTAAGAAACCAACATTGACAGTCACACTGAACTGTATCAAGACACCAACACTGACAGTCACAATGAAATGGACCAAGAAACCAACACAGACAGTCACACTGAACTTTACCAAGACTCCAAAAGTGACAGTCACGCTGATCTGTATCAAGTGGACAACACTGACAGTCACACTGAACTGTATCAAGTGGTCAACACTGACTGTCACACTGAACTGTACCAAGACACCAATGCTGACAGTCACACTGAACTGTACCAAGACACCAATGCTGACAGTCACACTGAACTGTACCAAGACACCAATGCTGACAGTCACACTGAACTGTATCAAGACACTAACAATGACCGTCACACTGAACTGCACCATGTGGCCAAAACTAAGAGTCACAGAGAACTGTAACTAGTGGCCAACACTGACAGTCACACCGAACTGTATCAAGACACTAACACTGACAGTCACACTGAACTATACCAACACACCAACACTGACAGTCACACTGAACTGTACCAAGGCACCAACACTGACAGTCACACTGAACTGTATCAAGGCATCAACACTGATAGTCACACTGAACTGTACCAAATGGGAAAAAACAGTCACAGTCACACTGAACTGCATCAAGGCACCAACACTGACAGTCACACTGAACTATACCAACACACCAACACTGACAGTCACACTGAACTGTACCAAGGCACCAACACTGACAGTCACAATGAACTGCATCAAGACACCAACACTAACAGTCACACTGAATTGTACCAAGACTCCAACACTGACAGTCACACTGAACTGCATCAAGGCACCAACACTGACAGTCACGCTGAAATGTATCAACACACCAACATTGACAGTCACGCTGAACTGTATCAAGACACTAACAGTAACACTGAACTGTACCTAGACACCAACACTGACAGTCACACTGAACCGAATCAAGACACTAACACTGACCGTCACACTGAACTGCACCAAGTGGCCAAAACTAAGAGTCACACAGAACTGTAACTTGTGGCCAACACTGACAGTCACACCGAACTGTATCAAGACACTAACACTGACAGTCACACTGAACTATACCTATACACCAACACTGACAGTCACACTGAACTGTACCAAGGCACCAACACTGACAGTCACACTGAACTGTATCAAGGCACCAACACTGATAGTCACACTGAACTGTATCAAGGCACCAACACTGACAGTCACACTGAACTGTATCAAGGCACCAACACTGACAGTCACACTGAACTGTATCAAGGCACCAACACTGACAGTCACACTGAACTGTACCAAGGCACCAACACTGACAGTCACACTGAACTGTATCAAGGCACCAACACTGACAGTCACACTGAACTGTATCAAGGCACCAACACTGACAGCCACACTGAACTGTACCAAGACACCAACACTGACAGTCACACTGAACTGTATCAAGGCACCAACACTGATAGTCACACTGAACTTTACCAAATGGCCAACAGTCACAGTCACAATGAACTGCATCAAGGCACGAACACTGACAGTCACACTGAACTGTACCAAGTGGCCAACACTGACAGTCACACTGAACTGTATCAACACACCAACATTGACAGTCACACTGAACTGTATCAAGACAACAACACTGACAGTCACAATGAAATGGACCAAGAAACCAACACAGACAGTCACACTGAACTTTACCAAGACTCCAACACTGACAGTCACGCTGAACTGTATCAAGTGGACAACACTGACAGTCACACTGAACTGTATCAAGTGGTCAACACTGACAGTCACACTGAACTGTACCAAGACACCAACGCTGACAGTCACACTGAACTGTATCAAGACACCAACACTGACAGTCACACTGAACTGGACCAAGACTCCAACACTGACAGTCACACTGAACTTGACCAAGACGCCAACACTGACAGTCACACTGAAATGTAACAAGTGGTCAACACTGACAGTCTCACTGAACTGTACCGAGACACTAACACTGACAGTCACACTGAAATATATCAGGACAACAACACTGACAGTCACACTGAACAGTATGAAGCCACCAATACAGACAGTAACTCTGAACTGTACCTAGGCACCAACACTGACAGTCACACTGAACTGTGCCAAGACTCCAACACTGACAGTCACACTGATCTGTATCAAGACTCCAATACTGACAGTCACACTGAACTGGACCAAGACACCAACACTGACAGTCACACTGAACTGTACCAAGAACCAACGCTGGCAGTCACACTGAACTGTATCAAGGCACCAACACTGACAGTCACACTGAACTCTAGAAAGACACCAATACTGACAGTCACACTGAACTGTACCAAGGCATCAACACTGACAACACACTGAATTGGATCAAGACACCAACACAGACGGTCACACTGAACTTGACCAAGACACCAACACTGACAGTCACACTGAACTGTATCAAGACACCAACACTGACAGTCACGCTGAACTGTGCCAAGACACCAACACTGACAGTCACACTGAACTGTACCAAGTCACCAACACTGACAGTCACACTGAACTGTACCAAAACACCAACGCTGACAGTCACACTGAACTTGACCAAGACACCAACACTGACAGTCACACTGAACTGTACCAAGCCACCAACACTGACATGAGCACTGAAATGTACCAAGACACCAACACTGACACTCACACTGAACTATATCAAGACACCAACACTGACAGTCACACTGAACTGTACCAAGACACCAAAACTGACAGTCACACTGAACTTGACCAAGACACCAACACTGACAGTCACACTGAACTGTAACAAGACACCAACACTGACAGTCACACTGAACTGTATCAAGACACCAACACTGACAGTCACGCTGAACTGTGCCAAGACACCAACACTGACAGTCACACTGAACTGTGCCAAGGCATCAACACTGACAGTCACACTGAACTGTACCAAGGCATCAACACTGACAACACACTGAACTGGATCAAGACACCAACACAGACAGTCACACAGAACTGTACCAAGACACCAACGCTGACAGTCACACTGAACTTGACCAAGACACCAACACTGACAGTCACACTGAACTGTACCAAGACACCAACACTGACATGAACACTGAAGTGTACCAAGACACCAACACTGACAGTCACACTGAACTATATCAAGACACCAACACAGACGGTCACACTGAAGTGTACCAAGTCACCAACACTGACAGTCACACTGAACTGTACCAAGACACCAACGCTGACAGTCACACTGAACTTGACAAAGACACCAACACTGACAGTCACACTGAACTGTACCAAGACACCAACACTGACATGAACACTGAAGTGTACCAAGACACCAACACTGACAGTCACACTGACCTATATCAAGACACCAACACAGACGGTCACACTGAACTGTACCAAGACTCCAACACTGACAGTCACACTGATCTGTATCAAGACTCCAATACTGACAGTCACACTGAACTGGACCAAGACACCAACACTGACAGTCACACTGAACTCTAGAAAGACACCAATACTGACAGTCACACTGAACTGTACCAAGGCATCAACACTGACAACACACTGAACTGGATCAAGACACCAACACTTACGGTCACACAGAACTGTACCAAGTCACCAACTCTGACAGTCACACTGAACTGTAACAAGACACCAAAACTGACAGTCACACTGAACCTGACCAAGACACCAACACTGACAGTCACACTGAACTGTACCAAGACACCAACACTGACAGTCACACTGAACTGTACCAAGACACCAAAACTGACAGTCACACTGAACCTGACCAAGACACCAACACTGACAGTCACACTGAACCTGACCAAGACACCAACACTGACAGTCACACTGAACTTGACCAAGACACCAACACAGACAGTCACACAGAACTGTACCAAGACACAAACACTGACAGTCACACTGAACTATATCAAGACACCAACACTGACAGTAACATTGAACTGTCTCAAGGCACCAACATTGACATTCACACTGAACTCTACAAAGACACCAATACTGACAGTCACACTGAACTGGACCAAGACACCAACACTGACAGTCACACTGAACTGTACCAAGAACCAATGCTGGCAGTCACACTGAACTTTATCAAGGCACCAACACTGACAGTCACACTGAACTCTAGAAAGACACCAATACTGACAGTCACACTGAACTGTACCAAGGCATCAACACTGACAACACACTGAATTGGATCAAGACACCAACACAGACGGTCACACTGAACTGTACCAAGACTCCAAAACTGACAGTCACACTGAACTGTATCAAGGCACCAACACTGACAGTCACACTGAACTCTGGAAAGACACCAATACTGACAGTCACACTGAACTGTACCAAGGCATCAACACTGACAACACACTGAATTGGATCAAGACACCAACACAGACGGTCACACAGAATTGTACCAAGTCACCAACACTGACAGTCACACTGAACTGTACCAAGACACCAACACTGACAGTCACACTGAACTTGACCAAGACACCAACACTGACAGTCACACTGAACTGTACCAAGACACCAACACTGACAGTCACACTGAACTGTATCAAGACACCAACACTGACAGTCTCGCTGAACTGTACCAAGACACCAACACTGACAGTCACACTGAACTGTACCAAGACACCAACACTGACAGTCACACTGAACTTGACCAAGACACCAACACTGACAGTCACACTGAACTGTACCAAGACACCAACACTGACAGTCACACAGAACTGTATCAAGACACCAACACTGACAGTCACGCTGAACTGTGCCAAGACATTAACACTGACAGTCACACTGAACTGTACCAAGTCACCAACACTGACAGTCACACTGAACTGTACCAAGACACCAACGCTGACAGTCACACTGAACTTGATCAAGACACCAACACTGACAGTCACACCGAACTGTGTCAAGACACCAACACTGACATGAACACTGAAGTGTACCAAGACACCAACACTGACAGTCACACTGAACTGTGCCAAGACTCCAACACTGACAGTCACACTGATCTGTATCAAGACTCCAATACTGACAGTCACACTGAACTGGACCAAGACACCAACACTGACAGTCACACTGAACTGTACCAAGAACCAACGCTGGCAGTCACACTGAACTGTATCAAGGCACCAACACTGACAGTCACACTGAACTCTAGAAAGACACCAATACTGACAGTCACACTGAACTGTACCAAGGCATCAACACTGACAACACACTGAATTGGATCAAGACACCAACACTTACGGTCACACTGAACTGTACCAAGACTCCAAAACTGACAGTCACACTGAACTGTATCAAGGCACCAACACTGACAGTCACACTGAACTCTAGAAAGACACCAATACTGACAGTCACACTGAACTGTACCAAGGCATCAACACTGACAACACACTGAATTGGATCAAGACACCCACACAGACGGTCACACAGAATTGTACCAAGTCACCAACACTGACAGTCACACTGAACTGTACCAAGACACCAACACTGACAGTCACACTGAACTTGACCAAGACACCAACACTGACAGTCACACTGAACTGTACCAAGACACCAACACTGACAGTCACACTGAACTGTATCAAGACACCAACACTGACACTCACACTGAACTGTATCAAGACACCAACACTGACAGTCACACTGAACTGTACCAAGTCACCAACACTGACAGTCACACTGAACTGTACCAAGACACCAACGCTGACAGTCCCACTGAACTTGATCAAGACACCAACACTGACAGTCACACCGAACTGTGTCAAGACACCAACACTGACATGAACACTGAAGTGTACCAAGACACCAACACTGACAGTCACACTGAACTATATCAAGACACCAATACTGACAGTCACACTGAACTGTACCAAGACACCAATGCTGACAGTCACACTGAACAGTATCAAGATACCAACACTGACAGTCACACTGAACTGTATCAAGGCACCAACACTGACAGTCACAATGAACTGCATCAAGGCACCAACACTGACAGTCACACTGAACTGTATCAAGACACCAACACTGACAGTCACGCTGAACTGTATCAAGACACCAACACTAACAGTAACACTGAACTGTACCTAGACACCAATGCTGACAGTCACACTGAACTGTATAAAGACACCAACACTGACAGTCACACTGAACTGTAACAAGTGGTCAACACTGACAGTCACACTGAAATATATCAAGACAACAACACTGACAGTCACACTGAACTGTACCAAGAAACCAACATTGACAGTCACACTGAACTGTATCAAGACACCAACACTGACAGTCACAATGAAATGCACCAAGAAACCAACACAGACAGTCACACTGAACTTTACCAAGACTCCAACACTGACAGTCACGCTGAACTGTATCAAGTGGACAACACTGACAGTCACACTGAACTGTATCAAGTGGTCAACACTGACAGTCACACTGAATTGTATCAAGACACCAACACTGACAGTCACACTGAACTGTACCAAGTGGCCAACACTGACAGTCACGCTGAATTGTATCAAGACACCAACACTGACAGTCACACTGAACTGTATCAACACACCAACATTGACAGTCACACTGAACTGTATCATGACAACAACACTGACAGTCACAATGAACTGTATCAACACACCAACATTGACAGTCACACTGAACTGTATCAAGACAACAACACTGACAGTCACAATGAAATGGACCAAGAAACCAACACAGACAGTCACACTGAACTTTACCAAGACTCCAACACTGGCAGTCACGCTGAACTGTATCAAGTGGTCAACACTGACAGTCACACTGAACTGTATCAAGTGGTCAACGCTGACAGTCACACTGAACTGTACCAAGACACCAACGCTGACAGTCACACTGAACTGGACCAAGACTCCAACACTGACAGTCACACTGAACTGGACCAAGACTCCAACACTGACAGTCACACTGAACTTGACCAAGACACCAACACTGACAGTCACACTGAAATGTAACAAGTGGTCAACACTGACAGTCACACTGAACTGTACCGAGACACTAACACTGACAGTCACACTGAAATGTAACAAGTGGTCAACACTGACAGTCACACTGAACTTGACCAAGACACCAACACTGACAGTCACACTGAAATGTAACAAGTGGTCAACACTGACAGTCACACTGAACTCTACCGAGACACTAACACTGACAGTCACACTGAAATATATCAGGACAACAACACTGACAGTCACACTGAACAGTATGAAGCCACCAATACAGACAGTAACTCTGAACTGTACCTAGGCACCAACACTGACAGTCACACTGAACTGTACCAAGACACCAACATTGACAGTCACACTGAACTGTACCAAGACACCAACACTGATAGTCACATTGAACTGTACCAAGACACCAACACTGACAGTCACACTGAACTCTAGAAAGACACCAATACTGACAGTCACACTGAACTGTACCAAGGCATCAACACTGACAACACACTGAACTGGATCAAGACACCAACACTTACGGTCACACAGAACTGTACCAAGTCACCAACTCTGACAGTCACACTGAACTGTAACAAGACACCAAAACTGACAGTCACACTGAACCTGACCAAGACACCAACACTGACAGTCACACTGAACTGTACCAAGACACCAACACTGACAGTCACACTGAACTGTACCAAGACACCAAAACTGACAGTCACACTGAACCTGACCAAGACACCAACACTGACAGTCACACTGAACCTGACCAAGACACCAACACTGACAGTCACACTGAACTTGACCAAGACACCAACACAGACAGTCACACAGAACTGTACCAAGACACAAACACTGACAGTCACACTGAACTATATCAAGACACCAACACTGACAGTAACATTGAACTGTCTCAAGGCACCAACATTGACATTCACACTGAACTCTACAAAGACACCAATACTGACAGTCACACTGAACTGGACCAAGACACCAACACTGACAGTCACACTGAACTGTACCAAGAACCAATGCTGGCAGTCACACTGAACTGTATCAAGGCACCAACACTGACAGTCACACTGAACTCTAGAAAGACACCAATACTGACAGTCACACTGAACTGTACCAAGGCATCAACACTGACAACACACTGAATTGGATCAAGACACCAACACAGACGGTCACACTGAACTGTACCAAGACTCCAAAACTGACAGTCACACTGAACTGTATCAAGGCACCAACACTGACAGTCACACTGAACTCTGGAAAGACACCAATACTGACAGTCACACTGAACTGTACCAAGGCATCAACACTGACAACACACTGAATTGGATCAAGACACCAACACAGACGGTCACACAGAATTGTACCAAGTCACCAACACTGACAGTCACACTGAACTGTACCAAGACACCAACACTGACAGTCACACTGAACTATACCAAGACACCAACACTGACAGTCACACTGAACTTGACCAAGACACCAACACTGACAGTCACACTGAACTGTACCAAGACACCAACACTGACAGTCACACTGAACTGTATCAAGACACCAACACTGACAGTCTCGCTGAACTGTACCAAGACACCAACACTGACAGTCACACTGAACTGTACCAAGACACCAACACTGACAGTCACACTGAACTTGACCAAGACACCAACACTGACAGTCACACTGAACTGTACCAAGACACCAACACTGACAGTCACACTGAACTGTATCAAGACACCAACACTGACAGTCACGCTGAACTGTGCCAAGACATTAACACTGACAGTCACACTGAACTGTACCAAGTCACCAACACTGACAGTCACACTGAACTGTACCAAGACACCAACGCTGACAGTCACACTGAACTTGATCAAGACACCAACACTGACAGTCACACCGAACTGTGTCAAGACACCAACACTGACATGAACACTGAAGTGTACCAAGACACCAACACTGACAGTCACACTGAACTATATCAAGACACCAACACTGACAGTCACACTGAACTGTGCCAAGACTCCAACACTGACAGTCACACTGATCTGTATCAAGACACCAATACTGATAGTCACACTGAACTGTATCAAGGCACCAACACTGACAGTCACACTGAACTGTACCAAGACACCAACACTGACAGTCACGCTGAACTGTGCCAAGACATTAACACTGACAGTCACACTGAACTGTACCAAGTCACCAACACTGACAGTCACACTGAACTGTACCAAGACACCAACGCTGACAGTCCCACTGAACTTGATCAAGACACCAACACTGACAGTCACACCGAACTGTGTCAAGACACCAACACTGACATGAACACTGAAGTGTACCAAGACACTAACACTGACAGTCACACTGAACTATATCAAGACACCAACCCTGCAGTCACACTGAACTATATCAAGACACCAACACTGACAGTCACACTGAAGTGTACCAAGACACTAACACTGACAGTCACACTGAACTATATCAAGACACCAACACTGACAGTCACACTGAACTGTGCCAAGACTCCAACACTGACAGTCACACTGAACTGTACCAAGTGGTCAACACTGACAGTCACACTGAACTGTATCAAGGCACCAACACTGACAGTCACACTGAACTCTGGAAAGACACCAATACTGACAGTCACACTGAACTGTACCAAGGCATCAACACTGACAACACACTGAATTGGATCAAGACACCAACACTTACGGTCACACTGAACTGTACCAAGACTCCAAAACTGACAGTCACACTGAACTGTATCAAGGCACCAGCACTGACAGTCACACTGAACTCTAGAAAGACACCAATACTGACAGTCACACTGAACTGTACCAAGGCATCAACACTGACAACACACTGAATTGGATCAAGACACCAACACAGACGGTCACACAGAATTGTACCAAGTCACCAACACTGACAGTCACACTGAACTGTACCAAGACACCAACACTGACAGTCACACTGAACTTGACCAAGACACCAACACTGACAGTCACACTGAACTGTACCAAGACACCAACACTGACAGTCACACTGAACTGTATCAAGACACCAACACTGACACTCACACTGAACTGTATCAAGACACCAACACTGACAGTCACACTGAACTGTACCAAGACACCAACACTGACAGTCACGCTGAACTGTGCCAAGACATTAACACTGACAGTCACACTGAACTGTACCAAGTCACCAACACTGACAGTCACACTGAACTGTACCAAGACACCAACGCTGACAGTCCCACTGAACTTGATCAAGACACCAACACTGACAGTCACACCGAACTGTGTCAAGACACCAACACTGACATGAACACTGAAGTGTACCAAGACACTAACACTGACAGTCACACTGAACTATATCAAGACACCAACACTGACAGTCACACTGAACTATATCAAGACACCAACACTGACAGTCACACTGAAGTGTACCAAGACACTAACACTGACAGTCACACTGAACTATATCAAGACACCAACACTGACAGTCACACTGAACTGTGCCAAGACTCCAACACTGACAGTCACACTGAACTGTACCAAGTGGTCAACACTGACAGTCACACTGAACTGTATCAAGGCACCAACACTGACAGTCACACTGAACTCTGGAAAGACACCAATACTGACAGTCACACTGAACTGTACCAAGGCATCAACACTGACAGTCACACTGAACTGTACCAAGACACCAACACTGACAGTCACACTGAACTTGACCAAGACACCAACACTGACAGTCACACTGAACTGTACCAAGACACCAACACTGACAGTCACACTGAACTGTACCAAGACACCAACACTGACAGTCACACTGAACTGTATCAAGGCACCAACACTGACAGTCACACTGAACTGTACCAAGACACCAACATTGACAGTCACACTGAACTGTACCAAGTGGTCAACACTGACAGTCACACTGAACTGTACCAAGACACCAACACTGACAGTCACACTGAACTGTACCAAGACACCAACACTGACAGTCACGCTGAACTGTGCCAAGACATTAACACTGACAGTCACACTGAACTGTACCAAGTCACCAACACTGACAGTCACACTGAACTGTACCAAGACACCAACGCTGACAGTCCCACTGAACTTGATCAAGACACCAACACTGACAGTCACACCGAACTGTATCAAGACACCAACACTGACAGTCACACTGAACTGTACCAAGACACCAACACTGACAGTCACGCTGAACTGTGCCAAGACATTAACACTGACAGTCACACTGAACTGTACCAAGTCACCAACACTGACAGTCACACTGAACTGTACCAAGACACCAACGCTGACAGTCCCACTGAACTTGATCAAGACACCAACACTGACAGTCACACCGAACTGTGTCAAGACACCAACACTGACATGAACACTGAAGTGTACCAAGACACCAACACTGACAGTCACACTGAACTATATCAAGACACCAACACTGACAGTCACACTGAACTGTACCAAGACACCAATGCTGACAGTCACACTGAACAGTATCAAGATACCAACACTGACAATCACACTGAACTGTACCTAGACACCAACACTGACAGTCACACTGAACTGTACCAAGGCACCAACACTGACAGTCACACTGAACTGTATCAAGGCACCACCACTGGCAGTCACAATGAACTGCATCAAGGCACCAACACTGACAGTCACGCTGAACTGTATCAAGACACCAACACTAACAGTAACACTGAACTGTACCTAGACAGCAACATTGACAGTCACACTGAACTGTATCAAGACACCAACACTGACAGTCACGCTGAACTGTATCAAGACACCAACACTAACAGTAACACTGAACTGTACCTAGACACCAATGCTGACAGTCACACTGAACTGTATAAAGACACCAACACTGACAGTCACACTGAACTGTAACAAGTGGTCAACACTGACAGGCACACTGAAATATATCAAGACAACAACACTGACAGTCACACTGAACTGTACCAAGAAACCAACATTGACAGTCACACTGAACTGTATCAAGACACCAACACTGACAGTCACAATGAAATGGACCAAGAAACCAACACAGACAGTCACACTGAACTTTACCAAGTCTCCAACACTGACAGTCACGCTGAACTGTATCAAGTGGACAACACTGACAGTCACACTGAACTGTATCAAGTGGTCAACACTGACAGTCACACTGAATTGTATCAAGACACCAACACTGACAGTCACACTGAACTGTACCAAGTGGCCAACACTGACAGTCACGCTGAATTGTATCAAGACACCAACACTGACAGTCACACTGAACTGTATCAACACACCAACATTGACAGTCACACTGAACTGTATCAAGACAACAACACTGACAGTCACAATGAACTGTATCAACACACCAACATTGACAGTCACACTGAACTGTATCAAGACAACAACACTGACAGTCACAATGAAATGGACCAAGAAACCAACACAGACAGTCACACTGAACTTTACCAAGACTCCAACACTGGCAGTCACGCTGAACTGTATCAAGTGGTCAACACTGACAGTCACACTGAACTGTATCAAGTGGTCAACGCTGACAGTCACACTGAACTGTACCAAGACACCAACGCTGACAGTCACACTGAACTGGACCAAGACTCCAACACTGACAGTCACACTGAACTGGACCAAGACTCCAACACTGACAGTCACACTGAACTTGACCAAGACACCAACACTGACAGTCACACTGAAATGTAACAAGTGGTCAACACTGACAGTCACACTGAACTGTACCGAGACACTAACACTGACAGTCACACTGAAATGTAACAAGTGGTCAACACTGACAGTCACACTGAACTTGACCAAGACACCAACACTGACAGTCACACTGAAATGTAACAAGTGGTCAACACTGACAGTCACACTGAACTGTACCGAGACACTAACACTGACAGTCACACTGAAATATATCAGGACAACAACACTGACAGTCACACTGAACAGTATGAAGCCACCAATACAGACAGTAACTCTGAACTGTACCTAGGCACCAACACTGACAGTCACACTGAACTGTACCAAGACACCAACACTGACAGTCACACTGAACTGTACCAAGACACCAACACTGATAGTCACATTGAACTGTACCAAGACACCAACACTGACAGTCACACTGAACTGTACCAAGACACCAACACTGATAGTCACATTGAACTGTACCAAGACACCAACACTGACAGTCACACTGAACTGTACCAAGACACCAACACTGATAGTCACACTGAACCGTACCAAGACACCAACACTGACAGTCACACTGAACTGTACCAAGATACGAACACTGACAACACACTGAACTGGATCAAGACACCAACACAGACAGTCACACAGAACTGTGCCAAGACACCAACACTGACAGTCACACTGAACTGAGCCAAGACACCAACACTGACAGTCACACTGATCTGTATCAAGACTCCAATACTGACAGTCACACTGAACTGTACCAAGTCACCAACACTGACAGTCACACTGAACAGTATCAAGATACCAACACACACAGTCACACTGATCTGTATCAAGACTCCAATACTGACAGTCACACTGACCTGTCCCAAGACACCAACACTGACAGTCACACTGAACAGTATGAAGCCACCAACACTGACAGTAACTCTGAAGTGTACCTAGACACCAACACTGACAGCCACACTGAACTGTACCAAGACACTAACACTGACAGTCACATTGAACTGCACCAAGTGGCCAAAACTAAGAGTCACACAGAACTGTAACTAGTGGCCAACACTGACAGTCACACCGAACTGTATCAAGACACTAACACTGACAGTCACACTGAACTATACCTATACACCAACACTGACAGTCACACTGAACTGTACCAAGGCACCAACACTGACAGTCACACTGAACTGTACCAAGGCACCAACACTGACAGTCACACTGAACTGTACCAAGTGGCCAACACTGACAGTCACACTGAACTGTATCAAGACAACAACACTGACAGTCACAATGAAATGGACCAAGAAACCAACACAGACAGTCACACTGAACTTTACCAAGACTCCAACACTGACAGTCACGCTGAACTGTATCAAGTGGACAACACTGACAGTCACACTGAACTGTATCAACACACCAACATTGACAATCACACTGAACTGTATCAAGACAACAACACTGACAGTCACAATGAAATGGACCAAGAAACCAACACAGACAGTCACACTGAACTTTACCAAGACTCCAACACTGGCAGTCACGCTGAACTGTATGAAGTGGACAACACTGACAGTCACACTGAACTGTATCAAGTGGTCAACACTGACAGTCACACTGAACTGTACCAAGACTCCAACACTGGCAGTCACGCTGAACTGTATGAAGTGGACAACACTGACAGTCACACTGAACTGTATCAAGTGGTCAACACTGACAGTCACACTGAACTGTACCAAGACACCAACGCTGACAGTCACACTGAACTGTATCAAGACACCAACACTGACAGTCACACTGAACTGGACCAAGACTCCAACACTGACAGTCACACTGAACTTGACCAAGACACCAACACTGACAGTCACACTGAAATGTAACAAGTGGTCAACACTGACAGTCTCACTGAACTGTACCGAGACACTAACACTGACAGTCACACTGAAATATATCAGGACAACAACACTGACAGTCACACTGAACAGTATGAAGCCACCAATACAGACAGTAACTCTGAACTGTACCTAGGCACCAACACTGACAGTCACACTGAACTGTACCAAGACACCAACATTGACAGTCACACTGATCTGTATCAAGACTCCAATACTGACAGTCACACTGAACTGTACCAAGTGGTCAACACTGACAGTCACACTGAACTGTACCAAGACACCAACACTGACAGTCACACTGAACAGTATCAAGACACCAACACTTACGGTCACACTGACCTGTCCCAAGACACCAACACTGACAGTCACACTGAACAGTATGAAGCCACCAACACTGACAGTAACTCTGAACTGTACCTAGACACCAACGCTGACAGTCACACTGAACTGTACCAAGACACTAACACTGACAGTCACACTGAACTATACCTATACACCAACACTGACAGTCACACTGAACTGTACCAAGAAACCAACATTGACAGTCACGCTGAACTGTATCAAGTGGACAACACTGACAGTCACACTGAACTGTATCAAGTGGTCAACACTGACAGTCACACTGAACTGTACCAAGACACCAACGCTGACAGTCACACTGAACTGCACCAAGTGGCCAAAACTAAGAGTCACACAGAACTGTAACTAGTGGCCAACACTGACAGTCACACCGAACTGTATCAAGACACTAACACTGACAGTCACACTGAACTATACCTATACACCAACACTGACAGTCACACTGAACTGTACCAAGGCACCAACACTGACAGTCACACTGAACTGTACCAAGACACCAACACTGACAGTCACACTGAACTGTATCAAGGCACCAACACTGATAGTCTCATTGAACTGTACCAAATGGCCAACAGTCACAGTCACAATGAACTGCATCAAGGCACCAACACTGACAGTCACACTGAACTGTACCAAGACACCAACGCTGACATTCACACTGAACTGCACCAAGTGGCCAAAACTAAGAGTCACACAGAACTGTAACTAGTGGCCAACACTGACAGTCACACCGAACTGTATCAAGACACTAACACTGACAGTCACACTGAACTATTCCTATACACCAACACTGACAGTCACACTGAACTGTACCAAGGCACCAACACTGACAGTCACACTGAACTGTATCAAGGCACCAACACTGACAGTCACACTGAACTGTACCAAGACACCAACACTGACAGTCACACTGAACTGTACCAAGGCACCAACACTGACAGTCACACTGAACTGTACCAAGGCACCAACACTGACAGTCACACTGAACTGTACCAAGACACCAACACTGACAGTCACACTGAACTGTACCAAGGCACCAACACTGACAGTCACACTGAACTGTACCAAGGCACCAACACTGACAGTCACACTGAACTGTACCAAGACACCAACACTGACAGTCACACTGAACTGTACCAAGACACCAACACTGACAGTCACAATGAACTGCATCAAGGCACCAACACTGACAGTCACACTGAACTGTACCAAGTGGCCAACACTGACAGTCACGCTGAATTGTATCAAGACACCAACACTAACAGTAACACTGAACTGTATCAACACACCAACATTGACAGTCACACTGAACTGTACAAAGACACCAACACTGACAGTAACACTGAAATGTATCAAGACACCAACACTGACAGTCACACTGAACTGTATCAAGACACCAACACTGACAGTAACACTGAACTGTCACAAGTGGTCAACACTGACAGTCACACTGAAATATATCAAGACAACAACACTGACAGTCACACTGAACTGTACCATTTCCAGTGCGAGCAGCAGCGAAGGTAAGACCGTTTGGTTTTAAAAGTGCTTACCGGTAACGGGCAGCGGTGTTTTTTTTTCTCTTTCTCTCTCTCTTCACAGAAAGAGCGGGAGCACCAGGGGGAAGTGACGACGACCAGAGGGGCAGCCGGGAAGGAAAGCGGTGAGTATTTATACTCACCCTTCGAAGCCGTCGGTCATTTCCAGTGCGAGCAGCAGCGAAGGTAAGACCGTTTGGTTTTAAAAGTGCTTACCGGTAGCGGGCAGCGGTGTTTTTTTTTCTCTTTCTCTCTCTCTTCACAGAAAGAGCGGGAGCACCAGGGGGAAGTGACGACGACCAGAGGGGCAGCCGAAACCCGGAAGCAGTTAGTGTAAGCTTACCTGGGTAGGTTTTTTCCCCCTTTAAAAGCGTGAAGGAGAGGAACCCGAGGCACTACACGGGTAGTGCCTCCCACCTGCCCTCCTCCTCTAACCTAATAATAACACCTGTTGTGGTAAGTAGGTAAGTGCTGAATTTTGCTTGTTGTATTCTTTAGACCCAGTTTTTTTTAAAATAAAAGTTAGCTTTAGAGGGATGGCAGTGAAGGCAGTGCAATGTTCCTCCTGCAACATGTATGAGGTGAGGGATGCCATCGACGTCCCTGCCGATTACACTTGCAGGAAGTGCACCCATCTCCAGCTCCTCCAAGACCGTGTTAGGGAACTGGAGCTGGAGTTGGATGAACTTCGGATCATTCGGGAGGCAGAGGGGGTCATAGATCAGAGTTATAGGGAGGTAGTAACTCCAAAGATGGCAGATAGATGGGTGACAGTGAGGGGGACTGGGAGGAAGCAGCCAGTGCAGGGACCCCCTGCGGCCGTTCCCCTCAAGAACAAGTATACCGTTTTGGATACTTGTGGGGGGGATGACTTACCAGGGGTAAGTAACGGGGCTCAGGTCTCTGGCACGGAGCCTGTCCCCGTTACTCAGAAGGGAAGGGTGAAGAAGAGCAGAGCAGTAGTAATTGGGGACTCGATAGTTCGGGGCACAGATAGGCGGTTTTGTGGGAACGAGAGAGACTCACGTTTGGTATGTTGCCTCCCAGGTGCAAGGGTACGTGATGTCTCTGATCGTGTTTTCCGGGTCCTGGAGGGGGAGGGGGAGCAGCCCGAAGTCGTGGTCCACATTGGCACCAACGACATAGGTAGGAGGAGGGCTGAGGATGTTAGGCAGGCTTTCAGGGAGCTAGGTTGGAAGCTCAGAGTTAGAACGAACAGAGTTGTTGTCTCTGGTTTGTTACCCGTGCCACGTGATAGAGAGTCGAGGAATAGGGAGAGAGAACAGTTAAATGCGTGGCTACAGGGATGGTGCAGGAGGGAGGGATTCCGGTTTTTGGATAACTGGGGTTCTTTCTGGGGACGGTGGGACCTCTATAAACAGGATGGTCTACACCTGAACCTGAGGGGCACCAGTATCCTTGGGGGGAGGTTTGCTAGTGCTCTTGGGGGGGGTTTAAACTAACTCTGCAGGGGCATGGGAACCCAGATTGTAGCTTCAGGGTGCAGGGCCTGGAGTGTAGGGAGGTTAGGAACATGGCATCAATTTCCAAGGAGGGTGTCTGTAAACAGGAAAGTGGTTTGAAGTGTGTATACTTCAATGCAAGAAGTATACAAAATAAGGTAGGTGAACTTGCAGCGTGGGTTGGTACCTGGGACTTCGATGTTGTGGCTATTACGGAGACATGGCTAGAACAGGGACAGGATTGGTTGTTGCAGGTTCCAGGATTTAAATGTTTTAGTAGGTCAGAGGTGGGGGTAAAAGAGGGGGAGGTGTGGCATTGCTTGTCAAAGATAGTATTACAGTGGTGGAAAGGACGATGGATGAGGACTTGCCATCTGAGGTAGTTTGGGCTGAGGTTAGGAATAGGAAAGGTGAGGTCACCCTGTTAGGAGTCTTTTACAGACCTCCTAATAGTCCTAGAATCATTGAAGAAAGGATAGGGAAGGTGATTCAGGAGATGAGTGACAGTAATAGGGTGGTTGTTATGGGGGACTTTAACTTTCCTGATATTGATTGGGAAAGCTATAGCTCAAGTTCGTTAGATGGGTCAGTGTTTGTTCAATGTGTGCAGGAGAGTTTCCTGACACAATATGTAGATAGGCCAACAAGAGGTGAGGCCATACTGGATTTGGTTCTGGGTAACGAACCAGGCCAGGTGTTAGAATTAGAGGTAGGTGAGCACTTTGGGGATAGTGACCATAATTCGGTGATTTTTACTCTCGTGATGGAGAGGGATAAGTGTGTACTACAGGGCAAGAGTTATAGCTGGGGTCAGGGAAATTATGATGCGGTGAGGCATGACTTAGGATGTGTGGCTTGGAAAAGTAGACTCCAAGGCAAGAGTGTAAATGATATGTGGAGCTTGTTCAAGGAGCAACTATTGAGTGTCCTTGATAATTATGTACCTGTCAGGCAGGGAGGAAAGGGTCGTGCGAGGGAGACGTGGTTTAATAAGGAATTGGAATCCCTTGTTAAATGGAAGAGGGCGGCCTATCTCAAGATGAGACGTGAAGGTTCAATTGGGGCGATTGAGAGTTATAGGGTAGCCAGGAAGGACCTGAAGAGAGAGCTAAGAGCAGCAAGGAGGGGACATGAAAGGTCCTTAGTCGGTAGGATTAGGGAAAACCCTAAGGCTTTCTCTAGGTATGTTAGGAATAAAAGAATGACTAGGGTAGGAATAGGTCCGGTCAAGGATAGTAGTGGGAAGTTGCGTGTGGAGGCGGAAGAGATTGGGGAGACACTGAATGAATACTTTTCTTCAGTATTTACTCAGGAACAGGGCATTGTCGTCGATGTGAATACTGAGTCACAAATAAGTAGAATGGATGGCTTTGAGGTATGTAGAGAAGAGGTGTTGGAAATCCTGGAAAAGGTGAAAATAGATAAGTCCCCTGGGCCTGATGGCATTTATCCTAGGATTCTCTGGGAAGCAAGGGAGGAGATTGCAGAGCCATTGGCCTTGATTTTTATGTCCTCTTTGTCTACTGGAGTAGTGCCAGAAGACTGGAGGATAGCAAATGTGGTTCCCTTGTTCAAAAAGGGGAGTAGGGATAACCCTAGTAACTATAGGCCGGTGAGTCTCACTTCTGTTGTGGGCAAAGTCTTAGAGAGAATTGTAAGGGATAGGATTTATGCACATCTGGATAGGAATAATGTGATCAAGGATAGTCAGCATGGTTTTGTGAAGGGCAGGTCGTGCCTCACAAACCTTATTGAATTCTTTGAAAAGGTGACAAAGGAGGTTGATGAGGGGAAAGCGGTAGATGTGGTATATATGGATTTTAGTAAGGCGTTTGATAAGGTTCCCCATGGTAGGCTACTGCAGAAAATACGGAGATATGGCATTGAGGGTGAGTTGGAGGTTTGGATTAGGAATTGGCTGGATGGAAGAAGACAGAGGGTAGTAGTTGATGGCAAAGTTTCTTCATGGAGTGCCGTCACTAGCGGTGTTCCGCAAGGATCTGTTTTGGGACCATTGCTGTTTGTCATTTTTATAAATGACCTGGAAGAGGGGTTAGAAGGTTGGGTGAGCAAGTTTGCGGATGATACGAAAGTCGGTGGAGTTGTTGACAGTGAGGAAGGATGTGGCAGGTTACAGCAGGATATAGAGAAGCTGCAGAGCTGGGCAGAAAGGTGGCAAATGGAATTCAATGTAGCTAAGTGTGAGGTGATTCACTTTGGGAAGAATAACAAAAAGATGGGGTACTGGGCTAATGGTCGGATACTTGGTAGTGTGGATGAGCAGAGGGATCTTGGTGTCCATGTACACAGATCTCTGAAAGTTGCCACCCAGGTAAATAGTGCGTTGAGGAAGGCATATGGCGTACTGGCTTTTATTGGTAGAGGAATTGAGTTCCGGAGTCCTGAGGTCATGATGCAGTTGTATAAGACTCTGGTGCGGCCGCATCTGGAATATTGTGTGCAGTTTTGGTCGCCATACTATAGGAAGGATGTGGAGGCACTGGAACGGGTGCAGAGGAGGTTTACCAGGATGTTGCCTGGTATGGAAGGAAGATCGTATGAGGAAAGTCTGAGACACTTGGGGCTGTTTTCATTAGAGAAAAGAAGGTTTAGGGGTGACTTGATTGAGGTGTACAAGATGATTAGGGGGTTAGATAGGGTTGACAGTGTGAACCTTTTCCCGCGTATGGAGTCGGGTATTACAAGGGGGCATAGCTTTAAATTAAGGGGGGGTAGGTATAGGACTGAAGTTAGGGGTAGGTTCTTCACTCAGCGAGTCGTAAGTTCATGGAATGCCCTGCCAGTAGCAGTGGTGGACTCTCCCTCTTTATGGGCATTTAAGAGGGCATTGGATAGGTATATGGAGGATAGTGGGTTAGTATAGGTTAGGTGGGCTTGGATCGGCGCAACATCGAGGGCCAAAGGGCCTGTACTGCGCTGTATTCTTCTATGTTCTAAACCAACATTGACAGTCACACTGAACTGTATCAAGACACCAACACTGACAGTCACACTGAACTGTATCAAGACACCAACACTGACAGTCACGCTGAACTGTATCAAGTGGACAATACTGATCGTCGCACTGAACTGTATCAAGACACCAACACTGACAGTCACATTGAATTGTACCAAGACACCAACATTGACAGTCACACCGAACTTGACCAAAACACCAACACTGACAGTCACACTGAACTGTAACAAGTGGTCAACACTGACAGTCACACCGAACTGTGTCAAGACACCAACACTGACAGTCACACCGAACTGTGTCAAGACACCAACACTGACAGTCATACTGAACTGTACCAAGACACCAACGCTGACAGTCACACTGAACTGTATCAAGACACCAACACTGACAGTCACACTGAACTGTAACAAGTGGTCAACACTGACAGTCACACCGAACTGTGTCAAGACACCAACACTGACAGTCACACCGAACTGTGTCAAGACACCAACACTGACAGTCATACTGAACTGTACCAAGACACCAACGCTGACAGTCACACTGAACTGTATCAAGACACCAACACTGACAGTCATACTGAACTGTACCAAGACACCAACGCTGACAGTCACACTGAACTGTATCAAGACACTAACAATGGCCGTCACACTGAACTGCACCAAGTGGCCAAAACTAACAGTCACACTGAACTGTAACTAGTGGCCAACACTGACAGTCACACCGAACTGTATCAAGACACCAACACTGACAGTCACACTGAACTGTATCAAGACACTAACACTGGCGGTCAATGTTAAGTCTGTTGTAGGAAAAATTTTGGGAAGTATTATAAGATATAGGAATAATAATCATTTATCAAGCAACAATTTGATTGCAGATAGACAACATGGTTTTGTCAAGGGCAGGTTATGCCTCACAACCTTCATTTTGATTTTTGAGAAGGTGTCCAAGCATGTAGATGCAGGTAGGGCAGTTTACGTGGTGTACATGGACTTCGGTTAAAGCCTTTGATAAGGTAGGCCATTGGAGAAAATGCAGAGGGATGGTATTGAGGGTGATTTAGCAGTTTGGATTAGAAACTGGCTTTCTGAATGAAGGCAGCGAGAGGTAGTTGATGGACAATATTCAGCCTGGAGTCTCGTCACTCGTGGTGTGACACAAGGATCTGTTTTGGGACCACTGTTGTTTGTCATTTTTATAAATGACTTGGACGCAGGCATAGGTGGATGGGTTAGTAAGTTTGCAGATGACACTAAAGTCAGTGGAGTGGTGGACAGTGTTGAAGAATGTTACAGTTTGCACGGGGACTTGGATAATCTGCAGAATTGGGCTGAGAGGTGGCAAATGGAGTTCAATGAAGATAAATGTGAGATGATCAACTTTGGGAAGAATAACAGGAAGGCAGAATATGGGTCAATGGAAAGATTCTTGGTAGTGTGGATGTGCAGAGGGATCTTGGTGTCCATGTACATAGATCCCTGAAAGTTGCCACCCAGGTGGATAGTGCTGTTAAGAAGGCATTACAGCGTGTTAGATTTTATTGGTAGAGGGATTGAGTTCCAGAGCCATGATGTCATGCTGCAACTGGACAAAATTATAAATCCTATCTCTTATTACCTTTACCAATACCTTACCCACAATTTAAGTAAGGTTCACTGGCCTATAATTTCTAGAGTTGTCCCGACTCCCATTCTTAAACAAGGGAACAATAAATACTCTCCCCCAGTCTTCTGGCAACAAAGCCAATCTCCTCCCTGGCACCCCAGAGAATCCGAGGATAAATCCCATCCAGCCAAGGGGTCTTATCTATTTCCAGATCTTCAAAAATTGCTAAAACCTCCTCTTTGTCAACCTCAATCCCATCTAATCTTGTAGCCTATATCTCCATATTCTCACTAACATTGCCCTTTTCCAATGTGAATGCTGACAAAAAGTATTCATTAAGTGACTCCCCTATGTCCTCAGATTCCATGCACAACTTCCCACTACTGTCTTTGATCGGCCCTAATCTTACTCTAGTCATTCTTTTATTCCTGATATACATATAGAAGGCCTCAGGGTTTTCCTTGATCCTATCAACCAACAACTTCACATGTTCCCTTCTGGCTCTTCATAGCCCTCTCTTTCGACTTTTCTGGCTAACTTATAAATCTCAAGACCCCTAACTGAGCCTTCATGCCTCATCCTCACATAAGGAGAAAGTGAGGGCTGCAGATGCTGGAGATCAGCGCTGAAAAATGTGTTTGCTGGAAAAGCGCAGCAGGTCGGGCAGCATCCAAGGAGCAGGAGAATTGACGTTTCGGGCATGAGCCCTTCTTCAGGAATCTTCCTGAAGAAGGGCTCATGCCCGAAACGTCGATCCTGCGTGGGTTTCCTCCGGGTGCTCCGGTTTCCTCCCACAGTCCAAAGATGTGCAGGGTCAGGTGAATTGGCCATGCTAAATTGCCCGTAGTGTTAGGTAAGGGGTAAATGTAGGGGTATGGGTGGGTTGCGCTTCGGCGGGTCGGTGTGGACTTGTTGGGCCGAAGGGCATGTTTCCACACTGTAATGTAATCTAATCCCCTGTGGTACCCACCTCTCTCTAAAAGCCTGAAGCCACACTACATTGCTACAGCTCCAAGTATATCAAGGCACCAATGCAGCCATGGAAGAGTGGTCATCAGCAACTATGTCCCCCTTTGTAAATTAGATTAAGTTAGATTCCCGACAGTGTCAAAACAGGCCATTCGGTTCAACAAGTCCACCCCAATCCTTCGAAGTGTAGCCCACCCAGACCCATTTCCCTCTGACTAATGCACCTAACACTATGGGCAATGCATCAAGCCCAATCCACCTGACCTGTACATCTTTGGACTGTGGGAGGAAATCGGAGAACCCAGAGGAAGCCCATGCAGACACGGGGAGAATGTGCAAACTCCACACAGTCACCCGAGGCTGGAATTGAACCTGGGGTCTCTAGCACTGTGAGACAGCAGTGCTAACCACTGAGTTACTGTAACACCCCTTCACTGCACGCTGCCTGGGCCTCTATCAGGAGCAGACACGTGATGATGCCATTCAACTTGCCCCATTCCTCTGCACCCAGTATCCAAAGATCAGGAGCGTGAGGCACACACTTAGCCTTCCTGTTTTCTTATCAACTTGTTCAGAGATGTTATGACACAACTCTGGAACAGTTGGGACTTGAACCAGGGCCTCCTAGGTCAGAGAGACACAACCATTGGGCCACAAAAAAAATCCATAGTCTTGTCATTCCGGTAACAATGCCCATCCCCTGTGTACCTTCAACAATGTAATCCATCAGAATCAGATTCCCTACAGTATGGAAACAGGCCCTTCAGCCCAACAAGTCCACATCGACCCTCTGTAGAGTAACCCACCCAGACCCATTCGCCTACCCCATATTTACCCCTGACGAAAGCGCCTAATCTACATATCCCCGAACACCATAGACAATTCAGCATGGCCAATTCACCTAACCACACATCTTTGGACTGTGGAAGGAAACTGGAGCACCCAGAGGAAACCCACGCAGACACGAGGAGAATGTGCAAACTCCACACAGTCACCCGAGGCTGGAATCAAACCTGGGTCCCTGACGCTGTGAGGCAGCAGTGCTAACCACTGAGCCACCATACCACCATACTGCAAATTAATAAATCATTACCCCTTGCAATGACCCTCTGCCTTAAAAAGAAAGGGCAATGAGTGGATAAGTATTTGCGACTGAGAATCCTCGCAATAGGTGACAGGTTTTGAATGTAAGACCTGGAGGAGCTTGGACCTGAAGAATGGAATTGTGGTCCTTGATCGTGGTAAACACCCAGGGCAGGACCAAAGGTTATGCCTCTCAATCCCGAAGGGCGAAGTCCTACCTCGGTCACTAAACCGGTCGCCTGACTTGTCCATGGTTGTGCTCTGTGCCTCTTCTGCCAATCAGAATGGGAGCAGACATCACCTGACCCACTCTTGATTCTTATTTAAACATGCTGTTTCACATAGAACAAGGAAAGGAAGTGTTTTCAAAGAGCCCCAAGGATAGTTTTAGACACCAGAGAGATGGGCCAAATGGAGACAAATGGAATGAGTTTAGTTTGGGAAACTTGATCAGCATGGGCGAGATGGACCGAAAGGTCAGTATCCATGCTGTATGGCTCCATGACTCTGATGTTACTACTGGATTGGCCACCTTAATAATAGAAAGGTTCACATTTAAGTTCAAGACAATTCAGGGGTATTGGCTCCGACTAAATCAGTGACACTGTTCTATAGTTTTATTTTAATAAGCTTAACTACAGAACGTGGGCATCAATAGCTCATCCAGCATTTATTACCCCCCCCCCAATTGTACTTGAGAAGGGATTAGATCAGAGTGGTGCTGGAAAAGCACAGCAGGTCAGGCAGCATCTGAGGAGCAGGAAAATCAACATTTTGGGCAAAAGCCCTTCATCAGGAATGGAGGCAGGGAGCCTCCAGGGTGGAGAGATAAATGGAGGGGGACTGGGGAGAAGCAACATTAAAAGCAAACTTTTGTCTGAACTATCCTGAAATCAGCACAGGGATTCAAACTGAAAGTCCCCTCTGACCTATCACTTCCATCCCCACCCCCATTCACCTATTGTACTCTTTGCTCCTTCCCCCACCCTCCTCTCTGACCTATCACTTCCATCCCCACCCCCATTCACCGATTTTACTCTTCGCTACCTTCCCCCACCCTCCTCTCTGACCTATCACCTCCATCCCCACCCCCATTCACCTATTGTACTCTTTGCCACCTTCTCCCCAGCCCCACCCCCTCCTCTCATTTATCTCTCCACTCTGGAGGCTCCCTGCCTCTATTCCTGATGAAAGGCTTTTGCCCGAAACGTCGATTTTCCACGGATGCTGCCTGACCTGCTGTGCTTTTTCCAGCACCACTCTGATCTAAACTCTGGTTTCCAGCATCTGCAGTCCTCACCTTTGCCCCTTGAGAAGGGATTGCTGAGTTCTTGTCCATGCCCTGTAGGTAGACCAATAATGTCCTTAGGGACAAATTAAACTCTGCATTTTATCAGTTGAATTTAAATTCCACCAGCTGCCACAATGGGACTTGAACCTAGCTCCCCAGAGATTTAGCCTTGGTCTTCAGATTTATTGGCCTTTTGACATTATCCCAACACACTGCCAACTCCTGTCCTTCAGGCTAACCTTGGTTTCTAAGAATTTGAATGATGTTTCACATGTTATAATTTGGAAATTTGCTCTGCGTGACACCACATGCATCATTCCTTCAAGTAAGTTTCTGTTCTCTTAATTTCTGTTTCGCCCGGCTAAGCACATGACTTTGATATCCTCTGATTAAAAACCCATTCCAAGTGTCTATGGTTCCGGTGCTGTGCAACCAATTTTCAGGAAATCTGAATTAGGCAAGAGAACAACAAATTTGCCCAGAAAATTCATCAATACTGTCAAAACAGAGGACTTTCAGTTTGAATCCCTGTGCTGATTTCAGGATAGTTCAGGCGAAAGTTTGCTTTTAATGTTGAACATTTTGGAATGGATGAACTGACAGTGAAACCAGCATTGTACACTCAACTGAAATCAAAGCAAATATTATGAAACATGTTTGATAAGTTAACAGAGTTCAAAAATATTGCCTAAGAGGACATTGCCCAAGATCACATTGTGACCAGAACATTCTCTCCCAAAAGCTGTAACGATGCAGTCAATGTAACTCAGATTTCAAACAGATTCGATGGACCAGTTGCCTAATTTCTTCCTCTTTTGTTTGTCATTTATACAAATGATTTGGAATGAGAACTTACAAGGGATGGTTAGTAAGTATGTGGACGACACCAAAATGTGTGGCATAGCAGACAGTGAAGAAGCTTTTCTAAGTTTACAAAGGGTCAAATGAGTCAATGGGCTGAAAAATGGCAGATGGAATTCAATCTGGATAAATGCAGAATATCGCACTTCGGTCCAACAAACAAGGGTAGAGTTTATACAGTTAATGGTAGGGCCTTGGGTAGTGTTGTAGAACAGAAGTACCTAGGGGTTGACAAAACATAATTCTTTGAAGTTTGCGTCATATATGGACAAGGTAGTTAAAAAGGTGTTTGGCACACTTGTCTTCATTGCTCAGTCCTTTGAGTATAGGAGGTGGGAATCATGTTGAGGTTGCACAGGACATTGGTGAGGCCTCTTCTGGAATACTGTGTCTACTTCTGGTCACTCTGTTATAGGAAAGAAATGATCAAGCTGGAGAGGGATCAGAAAAGATTTACGTTGTTGGGAATGGAAGGTTTGAGTTCTAAAGAAAGGCTGGAAAAGGCTGTGACTTTTTTCACAGGAGATAGGAGGTTGAGAGGTGACCTGATAGAGGTTTATAAAATAATATAGAGAGAGTTATTGGCAGTTGTACTTTCCCGAGAATAGAGGATTTCAAGACTGGGAGCACACATTTAATGTGAGGGGAGAGAGATTTTAAAAAGACATAAGAAGCCAAATGTTTACATAGAGGGTAACACGTATACGGAAAGAACTTCCTGAGGAAGTGGTGAATGCAGGTACAATTACAACATTTGGATAGATACATGGATAGGAAGGATTTGGAGGGATATGAGCCAAAAGCAGGCAGGTGGGACTAGTTTAGATTGGGATAATGGTCAGCATGGACTGGGTGGACCGAAAAGTCTGCTTCCATGCTGTATCACTCTATGCTTCTGTGACATAGGAAAGTTCTGAGAAATGTTTTGTGGGATTTTTTTTCTACATGAAGGGAGCAAAGGGTGTGGGAAGAGCTTGGCCATTTTTGGTTTCTCAGTCTCCATTTGCTGGCCACAGGGCTGCCATTTACAAGATGGATAGCTAGCTGTAGGCTTGGCTGACAACCTCAGCTCACCATATGGAGCCGGGGAAGGTTCAGGGAGGCATCGATGGGTGGGACCGGATGGATCACGGGAGGAGGGCTGTAAAAAGATGGGGCAGGATGCAGGGGAGGCTATCATTTTCAGGGAGGAAATCATTGTCAGCAGCAATCACTCACGAATGAGTTTGGTTGTCCACTCATAAACTCTGTGTCACTGGGGTCAAGGGTTCTGGGAGTTCTTGAGCAGCTGATCATCTCAATCCTAGAGCCATGTCTCTGACCATACATTTGGCAGGTGTTTCTGGAGGTGGAAATGGTCCTTAGCCTGGGGAAAATGCACATAATTTTCTCCAGTTCCTTTTCAGGTGTTCTCAAAGATTTGTGCCCCTTAATACAGGCGTTTCCGCCAAGTCGGTTTCTTCTGAGCGAGGGTCTCCCATACATTGATATTTATGTTGAATTCCTTGAGGGAAGCCTTCAAGGAGGTTTTGAAATGCTTCCATTGTCCTCCTCTTGGTCAAGTGCATTTGTTGAGTTGGCCGAAGAAGATTTACTGAGCAGTCAGAAGTGAGGCATCCTAAGCACAGTGGAGTTGGTTTTGGTTGAGCATAGCCTTGGATGCTGGTGCCCGAAACGTCGATTCTCCTGTTCCCTGGATGCTGCCTGACCTGCTGCGCTGTTCCAGCAACACATTTTCAGTGCTGGTGCTATTGACTCCTTCAAGGACACTGATGTTAATATGTCTGTTCTCCCAGCAGAGAACCTATCTCAAACTGTATTGATGGCACTTCTCCAGAGTCTTGTGATGGTGTCGACATGTAGTCCAAATTTCAGAGCTATATAGAAGAGTAGGAAAGCTGACTGCCTTATCCACAAGGATCTTGGTAACAGCAGGAATGTCATGATCATTGAAAACTCTCAACTTTAGACATGGAAGGTGGTAGCTCACAGATTGGATTAGATGTTGGATCTCCCCATAAATGTCAGCCTTAGATGAGATGTAGCTACCAGGTAGAGGATGTCTTCCACGTTTGGGGGGATTTACCTTTTGACTCAATGGAGAGATGGACTAGAACTTGACTGGGGATGGGTTGGGAAAGGATTGGGGTCTTCTTGAGGTTGAAGCCGAGACTGATTCTTCAATATGATTCTGCAAAGCTATTAAGCGAGGCTTGAAGATTCTTTTCCAAGCAACCATAGATGATATTGTCACCGAGTACTTAAGTTCCACAAGCAAGGTCAGTGTTAGTTTTATTCTTGGATTTTAATCAGTTGATGTTATAAAGTTTTCCATCCATCCTGTAGACAATATCCACACTACTGATGGTGATGAAGATGGACAAAATGATGGGGCGATGATACATCCCTTCTTGATCCCAGCCCTGACCTCAAAGAACACTGTCATATTACCGTCACTGAGGACTATCACTGGCACCGTGGCATGGAGGAGATGGAGGATTTTAGTGCTATTACTGAGACTTGGTTGAGGGAAGAGCATGATCGGCAACTAAATATCTCAGGATGTAGGCTGCGGCTATTTTCCCTGGAGCATCAGACGCTGGCGGGGTGACCTTATAGATGTTTATAAAATCATAAGGGCTATGGATAGAATTAATAGCCAGGGGATTTTCCCAGGATAGGGGAGTCTAAAACTAGAGATCATAGGTCTGAGAAGGGGAAGATATAAAAGGGACCTAAGGTGTAACGTTTTCACACGGAGGGCTGTGCATGGATGGAATGGGTTGTCAGAGGAAGAGGTGGAGGCTGATACAATTACAGCATTTTAAAGGCATCTGGATGAGTATGTGAATAGGAAGGGTTTAAAGGGATATGGGCCATCTGCTGACAAAAAGGACTAGATTACATTAGGATCAGCATGGACAAGTTGGACCGAAAGGTCTGTTTCCATGCTGTATATCTTTATGACTCTATGATTCTATGGTGGAGTAGCAGTTGGTGAAGGGGATCATCAGAGAATACAGCAGAATATCGGTAGATTGGGGAGTTGGGTGGTGAAATGGCAGATGGAGTTCAATCTGGGCAAGTGTGAGGTGATGCATTTTGGAAGATCAAATTCTAGAGCGAATTACACAGTAAATGAAAAGGTCCTGGGGAACATTGATGTACAGAGAGATCTGGGTGTTCAGGTCCATTGTTCCCTGAAGGTGGCAACGCAGGTCAGTAGAATGGTCAAGAAGGCATACGGCATGCTTTCCTTCATCGGACGGGGTATTGAGTACAAGAGTTGACAGGTCATGTGACACGTGTATAAGACTTTGGTTCGGCCACATTTGGAAAACTGTGTACAGCTCTGGTCACCACATTACCAAAAGGATGTGGTTGCTTTGGAGAGGTTCACCAGGATGTTGCCTAGTATGGTGGGTGCCAGCTATGAGGAGAGGTTGAGTAGAATAGGATTGCTTTCATCAGAAAGACAGAGGTTGAGGGGGGACCTGATTGTGGTCTACAAAATCATGAATGGATAGCAAGAAGCTTTTTCCCAGAGATCGAGGATGTGAATCAGTGCAGGCTTGGAGGGCCAAAGGGCCTGTTTCTGTGCTGTAATGTTCTTTGCTCTTTGGTTTTGTTCTCTATTACTTACCTTGTGGAACCAACGGCCTCCATTTGCATCAGCAGTGGGAGTGGTGGAGTGAGGACAGGGGGCTGCCTGGAAGGTAATTGTTCCTCTTTATTACTCACCTCATGACGAGGTGAATTAAAAGCTCAACAGGATTGGAGGTGGACTCAGGGATTGCTGGCCACATGAACTGATATATTCAGGCTGTGGCTGAACCCGAGACATTGCACATGTTATGTCTAATAAAAAAAAAGGTTGTGGAGGGTTGGTAAGGCTTTTTTTGTCTTTTCTTCATTTATTTAACCTCTCTTGGCATTTTCAAACAGAGGGGACGGTGGCTAAGGCAGTTGTATGCTCCTCTTGCAGGGTGTGGGAGGTAAGGATCACCATTAGTGTCCCTGCTGACTTCAGCTGGGAGAAGTGCACCCAACTCCAGCTCCTCACAGACCAGGTTAGGGAACTGGAGCTGGAGCTGGATGAACTTCAAATTATTCAGGAGGCCGAGAGGGTGATAGAGAAGAGTTATAGGAAGGTAGTCACGCCTAGGTTACAGGATAAAGATAGTTGGATAATTGTCAGAAGAGGGGAAGGGAATTCCCTATGGCCGTGCCCCTCAATAATAAGTGTAATGTTTTGGAGACTTTTGGGGAGGGGGGGGATCTACCAGGGGAAAGCCACAGTGGCCAGGCTTCTGGCACTGAGCCTGCCTCTGTAGCTCAAAAGGGAAGAGGGGAGAATAGAAGACCAATAGTGATAGGAGATTCAATGGTTAGAGGAAGACAGGAGATTCGTTGGTCACGAACAACACTCCGAGATGGCATGTTGCTTCCCTGGTGCCAGGGTCAGGGATGTCTCGGACTGAGTCTTCAGGATTCTTAAAGAGGAGGGAGAGCAGCCAGAAGTCATGGTGTACATCAGTACCAGTGACATAAGTAGGGAAATGGATGAATAACAGGGTCACAGAAGAGCGGAGAGGGATTTTGGAAAGGTGCAGAAGTAACAGGGTTGTTGTCATGGGTGACTTTAATTTCCCTAATATTGATTGCAACCTACTTAGTTCTATTCTTTGGATGGGGCAGTTTTTGTCAGGTGTGTGCAGAAAGGATTCCAGATGCAATATGTAGATAGGCCAACTAGAAGGGAGGCCATATTGGATTTGGTGCTTGGCAACGAACCATGCCAGGTGTCAGATCTCTTGGGGAGAGCATTTCGGTGATAGTGATCACAACTTCCCTGACCTTTACTATAGCCATGGAGAGGGACAGGAACAGACAGTATGGGAAAGTATTTAATTGGGGGAGGGGGCATTACAATGCTATTAGGCAAGAACTGGGGCACCTAAATTGGGAACAGATGTTCTCAGGGAAATGCACAACAGAAATGTGGAGATTGTTTAGGGAGCACTTGCTGATAGTGCTGGGCAGGTTTGTCCCACTGAGACAAGGAAGGGATGGTAGGGTGAAGGAACCTTGGGTGACAAGGGATGTGGAGCATCCAGTCAAAGGAAGAAGGAAGCTTATTTAAGGTTGAAGAAGCAAGGATCAGACAGGGTTCTAGAGGATTACAAGGTAGGCAGGAAGGACTGGAAGAATGGACTTAGAAGTGCTAGAAGGGGACATGAAAAAGCTTTAGCAGGTCAGATTAAGGAAAGCCCCAAGGCATTTTACACTTACGTGAGGAACAAGAGGATGCTCAGAGTAATGGTAGGGTCAATCAGGGATAGTGGAGGGAACTTGTGCCTAGAGTCAGAGGAAGTAAGGGAGGTCCTTAATGAATTCTTTGCTTCAGTACTCAGGATTGAGAGGGATCTTGATGTTTCTGAGGACAGTATGAAACAGACTGATATGCTAGAACAGGCTGATGTTAGGAAGGAGGATATGCTGAAAACATTGAAAAACGCAAGGATAGTTAAATCCCCTGGGCCAGATGGGATATAGAGCTGTAAAATGTGTTGCTGGAAAAGCGCAGCAGGTCGGGCAGCATCCAAGGAGCAGGAGAATCGACGTTTCGGGCATGAGCCCTTCTTCAGGAATGAGGAAGGTGTTCCAAGCAGGCTAAGATAAAAAGTAGGGAGGAAGGGCTTGGGGGAAGGACTTGGGGGAAGATCCCTGCAATCTTCTTCCCGACATCTCCGCCGCCGCCCCCTCTCTGGCCTATCACCCTCACCTTCACCTCCTTCCACCTATCGCATTCCCAACGCCCCTCCCCCAAGTCCCTCCTCCCTACCTTTTATCTTAGCCTGCTTGGCACACCCTCCTCATTCCTGAAGAAGGGCTCATGCCCGAAACGTGGATTCTCCTGCTCCTTGGATGCTGCCTGACCTGCTGCACTTTTCCAGCAACACATTTTTCAGCTCTGATCTCCAGCATCTGCAGCCCTCACCTTCTCCCAGATGGGGTATACCCTAGGTTGCTACGGGAAATGAGGGAAGAGGCTGCTGTGCTTTGGCGATGATCTTTGCACCCTCACTGTCCACTGGAGTGGTATCTGATGATTGGATGGTGGCAAATGTTATTCCCTTGTTCAAGAAAGGGAATTGGGATAATCCTGGGAATTACAGACCAGTCAGTTTTACATCAGTGGTGGGCAAAGTATTGGAGAGGATTCTGACAGACTAAATTTACGATTACTTTAAAAAAACATCATTTCATTAGAGATAGTCAGCATGGCTTTAGAGGGGCAGGTCATGCCTCACAAACCTTATTGAATTCTATGAGAATGTGACAAAGTACGTTGATGAAGGTAGAGCAGTAGATGTGGTTTACATGGATCTTAGTAAGGCGTTTGATAAAGTTCCCCATGGTAGGCTCATTCAGAAAGTAAGGAGGCTTGGGATACAGGAAAATCTGACTGCCAGGAAGACAGAGGGTGGTGGTAGATGGAAGGTATTTTCAGCCTGGAGCTCGGTGACCAGTGGTGTTCCACAAGGATCTGTTCTGGGAACTCTGTTGTTGTGATTTTTAAAAATGACTTTGACAAGGAACTGGAAAGATGGGTTAGTAAGTTGCTATGATACAATGGTTGGTGGAGTGGTGGATCGTGTGGAGGGCTGTTGTAGGTTGCAGTGGGACATTGACAGGATGCAGAACTGGGCTGAGAAGTGGCAGATGGAGTTCAACCTGGAAAATTATGAGGTGATTCATCTTGGGAGGTTGAATCTCAATGCAGAATGCAGGGTTAAAGGCAGGATTCTTGGCAGTGTGGAGCAAGAGGGATCTTGGGGTCCACGTCCATAGATCCCTCAGAGTTGCCACCCAAGTTAATACAGTTGTTAAGAAGGCGCATGGTGTGTTGGCTTTCATTAGCAAGAGAATTGAGTTTTAAGAGCTTATGCTGCAGCTCTATAAAGCCTTGGTTAGGCCACACTTGGAATATTGTGTTCAGTTCTGGTCGCCTCATTATAGGGAGGATATGGAAGCTTTATAGAGGGTGCAGAGGAGATTTACCAGGATGTTGCCTGGACTGGAGGGCATGTCTTATAAGAAAGGTTGAGGGATCTAAGGCTTTTTTCATTTGAGGAAAGAAAGATGAGAGGTGACTTGATAGAGGTGTACAAGATATTGAGAGGCTTAGTGAGTGGATAACCAGAGATGTTTTCCCAGAGTGGAAATGTCTGTCATGAGGGGGCATAATTTTAAGGTGATTGGAGGAAGGTATAGGGTAGGTGTCAGAGATAGGTTCTTTACTCAGAGAGTGGTGGGTGCATGGAATGCACTGCCAGCAGTGGTAAGAGAATCAGATACATTAGGGACATTTAACCAACTCTTGGATAGGCACATGGAGGATAATACAATGTAGAATATAGAACATAGAACATAGAAAAGTACAGCACAGAACAGACCCTTTGGCCCACGATGTTGTGCCGAGGGTTAATCCTAACATAAAATAAAATAACTTTACCTACGCACCCCTCAACTCACTGCTGTCCATGTGCATGTCCAGCAGGTGCCTAAATGTCTATTATGTCTCTGCTTCCACCATCACCGCTGGCAACGCATTCCATACATTCACAACTCTCTATGTAAAGAACCTACCTCTGACGTCTCCTCTATACCTTTCTCCTAATATCATAAAACTATAACCCCTTGTACCAGTCAATCCTGCCCTGGGGAAAAGTCTCTGGCTATTGACTCTATCTATTCCTCTCATTACCTTGTGTACCTCTATCAGGTCTCCTCTCTTCCTCCTCCTCTCCAGAGAGAAAAGTCCGAGTTTATTCAGCCTCCTATGTAGGTTAGTCTGATCTTAGAGTAGGATAAAAGACCAGCACAACATCGAGGGTTGAATGGCCTGTACTGTGTTGTACTGATCTATGTTCTATGCTCTACCCCTCTAAACTCCTCCTATTCATGTACCCATCCAGATTAATTTTAATTGTTGTAATTGTACCAGCCTCCACCACTTCCTCTGGCAGCTCATTCCATACACGTACCACCCTCTCCGTGAAAAGATTGCCCCTTAGTTCCTTTGCAAATCTCTCCCCCCTCACCTTAAATCTATGCCCTCTAGCTTTGGACTCCAATATCCTGGGAAAAAGACGTTTGCTCTTCACCCTATCCAGGCCCCTCATGATTTTATAAACACCTATCTTAAAACTTATTTGTAGTATACACTGCACCCATTCTCTACATTTTATTAACATCTTCTTGAATTTTCCACAGCACTTTTCAATTTAAATACTATTGTCCCATTTGATGTCAACCCTTGAATCTTTTATTTTAATTTATTCACAGGATGAGGCATCACTGGCTAGGCCAGCATTTATTACCCAGAGGGCAATTAAGAGTCAACCACATTGCCACTGGTCTGGAGTCACATGCAGGCAGTTTCCTTCCCTGAAGGGCATTAGTGAACCAGATGGATTTTCCCAACAAACTATTCACCGGCATCATTAGACTCTTAATTCCAGACTTGATATTGAATTCAAATTCCACCACCTGACGTGGTAAGATTTGAACCCAGGCTGCTCGGGCATTACTTGGGTCTGTGGATTAATAGTCCAGTTTTAATACCACTAGGCCAGCACCACCCCTAAAACAGCAAAGATTTCAGTGGGAGGACCATTCAGAGCTTAGCACAGGCCTAGACCTGTGATTCCATCCTCTGCATTGATCTCTGTCTAGTGTCCAGCTCCTGGTCTGCCTGTTTTCTGACGAGATGTCTCCCTGCAGTTAGAGTCCAATTAAATTGTTGTCATCTCCCTCTATTGGTGGCTTCTGGTATACTTATGCTCACTGTCTCCTAGGTATATAACAAATTGGACTCAGATTGGACCAACTTGTCGCCTTGGGGCTATTCTGGCATTCCATATGATCATGGCTGACTTTGAGCTTGTTTGAACATTTCCACTGGATGTAGGCATCTCTGGGTGAACCAGTATCTGTTGCCCATCCTTGGTGACACTTGAGAAGGTGATGGTGAGTTGTTTTCTTGAACCACTGCTGTCCATGTGGTATAGATAGACCAAAAAGCCCGTAGGGAGGGAGTTCCAGCAATTTGACCCACTGAAGGAACGATGATTTACTTCCAAGGCAGGATGGTGAATGTCTTGGAGAGGAACCTGCAGGTTCCCATGTATCTGCTGCTCTTGTCCTACCAGATGAATAATCCTGATGTATTTCTGCCATGCATCTTGTAAATAGTACACACTGCTGCTACTGGGTGTTGGTGGTGGAGGGAGTGGATGTTTGTGGGTGTGGTGCTGGCTGCTAGATGGTGTCAAGCTTCTTGAATGCTGTTAGGACTGCAGGTGGGGAGTATATCCTCACACTCCTGACTTGCGATTTGTAAATGGTAGGCAGGATTCGGAGAGTCAGGACGTGAGTTGCTCGCTACAGGATTCCTAGCCTCTGACTTGTCTTGTACTCATAGTACTTACATGGCTAGTCCAGTTCAGTTTCTGGTCAAACCTAAGCCTCAGGGTGCTGACATTGAATGTCAAAGGACAGCTGTTAGATCCCCTCTTATTGGAGATTAGATTAGATTCCCTACAGTGTGGAAACAGGCCCTTCGGTCCAACCAGTCCACACTGACCCTCCGAAGAGCAACCCACCCAGACCCATTTCCCTCTGACTAATGCACCTAACACTACGGGCAATTTAGCCTGGCCAGTTCACCTGACCTGCACATCTTTGGATTGTGGGAGGAAACCGGAGCACCCCCCCCACTCAGACACGGAGAGAATGTGCAAAACTCCACACAGACAGTTGCCCGAGACCGGAATCGAACCTGGGACCCTGGTGGTGTGAGGCAGCAGTGCTAATCACTGAGCCACCTTGAGATGATTGCCTTAACAGCCCAAACCTGGATATCACCCAGATCTCATTCCATTTGAACATGGAGCTTTTTAGCATCTGAGGAGTCATAAATGATGCTTAACATTGTTGGACATTGTCTCTGCAGAGGGTTGAGATGGATCATTGACTCAGCATTTCTGGCTGAAGATCATCACTGTTGCTTTAGCCTGGCCTTTTGCATTGATATGATGCCCTGTCACTTATGAAGAGTTTCATCTGGATGATCCTGAACAATCCCCATATCCCTTGATTGTGCAAAAGTTTTAATCCAGTCTTAAGCGTAACGCTCTGGGGAATTGGGTCAGTTCCAGGATTTTGACCCAGTTACACTGAAGGAACAGCGATATATTTCCATATCAGGATGGTGAATGGCCTGGAGGGGAATTTTAAATGTAACTTAAATTCAATTAATAAAATCTGGAATTGAAAGCTAGCCTGAGGGATAATCAGCATTATATTGAGTGTCATTAAAAATAGCCCATTTGATTCACTTATGGCCTCAAGGGTAAGAAATCTGCTGTCCTTACCTGGTCTGGTCTTCAAGCGACTCTACACGCTTGACGATGAGTCATGTCCGTGAAAGAATAAGCGAAAGTGTGAAAGTCCGACCTCATGAGCAGTTAAGGTTAGTGAATGCATCTTCCCATGTGAGTAATCTCTGTGGTACAACCAGTTAATGTGTTCGGCTGTTAACGGAAAGATTGGTGGTTTGAGCTCACCCAGGAACACGGTCATTTGGGGTGGAACAGCAGGAGCCCTTCAGAGTAGTGTCCTAGGCCCAACTATCTTCAGCTGCTTTATCAATGACCTTCCATCCACGAGAAGTGGGCATGTTCAACAATGATTGCACAATGTTCAGCATCACTCGCAATTCCTAAATACTGAAGCAATCCATGTTCAAATGCAGCAAGACCTGAAGAATATTCAGGCTTGGACAGATAAGCAGCAAGTAATACTTGAACTGGACTTGCCTTATAGGCCTGATACTAGGAGCCAAGTAACTCAAATCTTCATTCCTCGAAGCCAATCCACAAGGTACAAGGCAGGAGTATGATTGAATGCTCTTCACTTGCATGGGTGACTGCCGCTCCAACAACACTCAAGAAGCCAGGGCAAAACATCACAGACTGGTACACCATCTTCAACATTTATTCCTTTCAACACTGACACATACAAGCAATTCACCTCTGACCTCTGACAGTCGCCTCTGACCTGCACCTTCTAAACCTAGCAGGACCACTTCCACCTTGAAGGACAAGGCAGTGGATGCATAGAAACACCACCACAAATGGAAAGTTCCTCTCCAAGCCACTCACCATCCTGATTTGGAAACATATCACTGTTCCTTCAGCTCCTCTGGGTCAAAATCCTGGAACTCCCTCCCTAACAGAACTGTGGGAGTCCCTCCACCCAAGTGACTGAAGTTGTTCAAGAAGACTGCTCATCACTGTAAAAACAAAAGTCCTTTGATTTTGCCCTACTTTAAGTGTGGACAGAAATGGGAGAAGGAACGAAAGGTTGTTGGAGGATGGCAGCATGTTTTGAAAGCAAGGAACCTGTCACTCATTGTGAGTAGTGCTTACACAGCTACTGGTGGCAGCAATGGTTGGAGGCTGCATATAGATGGAGCTTTGACTGGTAACAACTTGCTGATTGGTCTGTGGACTAGTGACCAGTTGTTAATGATGAAGCTCTTGTACCTGCTAACAGCGATGTGATTGGTTTTCAGGTTGCTAAACACCTTGGAGCTGTGCCTCTGCAGTAAATGAACAGACATTCATATTAAGTACAGAAACCTGGGTCTAAATAAATTCTGCATACGTTTCAAAAATCTTTTAGCTTTAGTGATGCTCCTGAGATCGGTTGGGCTTGATTTCCAGTGTTCTACCCCAGTGGGGTGTCACAATATTACCTTTTTAGGTATAATTAAAGAATGGCAAGACTGTGATGTTAAACATTCCTGACCACAAGGCGTTCAAATAAAATAGAAATGGAAGGAACGGAGTTTTGAATAAGGCAAAAGCCCTTGCCTGAAACGTCGATTTTCCTGCTCCCCAGATGCTGCCTGACCTGCTGCGCTTTTCCAGCACCACTCTGATCTAAACTCTGGTTTCCAGCATCTGCAGTCCGCACTTTTGCCTAATTTAGCCAGAGGCAGGGAACAAAAAGGTCACAATTACTTTGCGAGGTATAATCTAGAGACTATCAATTGATGGAAAAGATGAAGAGGAACAAATTTGAAAGGAAATTATAGAGAGGTGCCAACATTATGCAGCAGTTATGAAGGGAGAATTCACTGACCCAAACGTCGATGGGAATACTGATTTGGTAAGGTGCAGTGACGGGCAAGTAGTCCAGGATTTTATTGAGGAGAACTTCCTTCAACAGTATGTGTCCAGTCCCACATGAAAGGGTGCACTGTTGGATCTTGGGAATGACATGAGCCAAAGGCATTAATTGTCAGTGGGGGGACATTTAGGGGCCAATGATAATTGTATGACAATGTTCAGGTGGAGAATGACATATTAACAATGCAGACTGAGAAACGTCAGTAAGCATTGTAAACTGTGAGGCGGCCAGTGCAGAATCCCCCTGACAACATTGACAAGTTAGTGGGGTGGGCAGATAGGGGGCAGATGAGGTTCAAGGCAGTGACATATTTTGTTCAGGAGAACATTGAAATACAATATAGGGGTACAATTGTAAAGTCGGTGCTGAGCTCGACCTCTCTCACCCAAAATTGGTTCAATGTCTCCCCCTGCAGTGGCTCGATCTCTCCCCGACACTGGGCTCAATCTCTCCCCCCACACAGGGCACAATCTCTCACCCAACACTGTGCTCAATCTCTCTCCCTGACACTGGGCTCAATCTCTCCCCCTACACTGGGCTCAAACTCACCCCTGCACTGGGCTCAATCTCTCCCCCAACACTGGGGACAATCTCTCCCCGTACACTGGAATCAATCTCACCCTCCACACTGGGCTCAATCTCTCTGCCTACACTGGGCTCAATCTCTCCCCCTGCACTGCGCTCAATCTCCCCCCCAAACACTGGGCTCAATCTCTCCCTCAACACTGTGCTCAATCTCTCCCCCCACACTGGCCTCAATCTCTCCCCACACACTGGGCTCAATCTCAGCCCCCACACTGGGCTCAATCTCTCCCCCAAACACTGGGCTCAATCTCTCCCCCCACACTGGCCTCAATCTCTCCCCCAACACTCGGCTAAATCTCTCCCCAACACTGGGCCCAATCTCTCCCCCTGCACTTGTCTCAATCTCTCCCCCTGCACTGCGCTCAATCTCTCCCCACACACTGGGCTCAAACTCACCCCCCACGCTGGGCTCAATCTCTACCCCCACACTGGGCTCAATCTCTCCCCCATACTGGGTTCAATATCTCCCCCCACACTGGGCTCAATCTCTCCCCCACACTGGGCTCAATCTCTCCCCGTGCACTGGACTCAATCTCTCCCCCTGCACTGGGCTCATTCTCTCCACGTGCGCTGGGCTCAATCACTCCCCCTGCACTGGGCTCAATGTCTCCCCGGGCACTGGGCTCAATCTCTCTGTCCAAACTGGGTTCGATCTCTCCCCCATGAAATGGGTTCAATCATTCCCTCAAACTAGACTCAATCTCTACCCCACACTGAACTCAATCTCTCCCCTGTCACTGGACTCAATCTCTCACCCCACACTGGGCTCAATCTCTCCCCCAAAAAGGGCTCAATCTCTCCCCCAACACTGGGCTCAATCTCTCCCCCTGCACTGGACTCCATCTCACCCCCCGCACTGGGTTCAATCTCCCCCCCAACACTGGGCTGAATATCTCTCCGCACACTGGGCTCAATCTCTCCCCCACACTGGGCTCAATCTCTCTCCACACTGAACTCAATCTCTCCCCTGTCACTGGACTCAATCTCTCACCCACACTGGGCTCAATCTCTCCCCCAAAAAGGGCTCAATCTCTCCCCCAACACTGGGCTCAATCTCTCCCCCTGCACTGGGCTCCATCTCACCAACCACACTGGGTTAAATCTCCCCCCCAACACTCAGCTCAATCTCTCCCCCAACACTGGGCTCAATCTCTCCCCCTGCACTGGGCTCCATCTCACCCCCCACACTGGGTTCAATTACCCCCCCAACACTGGGCTGAATATCTTTCCGCACACTGGGCTCAATCTCTCCCCCACACTGGGCTCAATCTCTCCCCACACTGGGCTCAATCTCTCCCCACACTGGGCTCAATCTCTCCCCCCAACACTGGGCTCAATATCTCCCCCCACACTCGGCTTAATCTCTCCCCCACACTGGGCTCAATCTCTCCCCACACTAGACTCAATCTCTACCCCCACACAGGGCTCAATCTCTCCCCCAACTCTAGGCTCAATCTCTCCATCACACTGGGCTCAATCTCACCCCCCACACTGGGTTCAATCTCTCCCCCCACACTATGCTCAATATCTCTCCGCACACTGGGCCCAATCTCACCCGAACACTGGGTTCAATCTCTCCCCCAACACTGGACTCAATCTCACCCCCCACGCTGGACTCAATCTCACCCCCCACGCTGGACTCAATCTCACACCCCACACTGGGCACAATCTCACCCCCCACACTGGGCTCAATCTCACCCCCCACGCTGGACTCAATCTCACGCCCCACACTGGGCACAATCTCACCCCCCACACTGGGCTCAATCTCCCCCTGCGCTGGGCTCAATCTCTGCCCCCACACTGGGCTCAATCTCCCCCTGCGCTGGGCTCAATCTCTCCCCCACACTGGGCTCAATCTCCCCCTGCGCTGGGCTCAATCTCTACCCCCACACAGGGCTCAATCTCTCCCCCAACTCTAGGCTCAATCTCTCCATCACACTGGGCTCAATCTCACCCCCCACACTGGGTTCAATCTCTCCCCCCACACTATGCTCAATATCTCTCCGCACACTGGGCCCAATCTCACCCGAACACTGGGTTCAATCTCTCCCCCAACACTGGACTCAATCTCACCCCCCACACTGGGCTCAATCTCACCCCCCACGCTGGACTCAATCTCACACCCCACACTGGGCACAATCTCACCCCCCACACTGGGCTCAATCTCCCCCTGCGCTGGGCTCAATCTCTGCCCCCACACTGGGCTCAATCTCCCCCTGCGCTGGGCTCAATCTCTCCTCCACACTGGGCTCAATCTCTCCCGCTGCACTGGGCTCAATCTCTCTCCCCACGCTGGGCTCAATCTCTCCCCCCACACTGGCCTCAATCTCTCTCCCACACTGGGCTCAATCTCATCCTCCACAATGGGTTCAATCTCTCCCCCAACACTGGGCTCAAACTCACCCTCCCACGCTGGGCTCAATATCTCCCCCCACACTGGGCTCAATCTCTCCCCCACACTGGGCTCAATATCTCCCCCTGCACTGGGCTCAGCCTCTCCCCCTGCAATGGGCTCAATCTCTCCCGCGCACTGGGCTCAATCTCTCTGTCCAAACTGGGCTCGATCTCTCCCCCATGAAATGGGTTCAATCATTCCCTCAAACTGGGCTCAATCTCTCCACACACCAGACTCAATCTCTACCCCACACAGGACTCAATCTCTCCCCCCACATTGGGCACAATCTCTCTCCCCACACTGGGCACAATCTCTCTCCACACTGAACTCAATCTCTCCCCTGTCACTGGACTCAATCTCTCACCCCACACTGGGCTCAATCACTCCCCCAAAAAGGGCTCAATCTCTCCCTCAACACTGGGCTCAATCTCTCCCCCTGCACTGGGCTCCATCTCACCAACCACACTGGGTTAAATCTCCCCCCCAACACTCAGCTCAATCTCTCCCCACACTGGGCTCAATCTCTCCCCCCAACACTGGGCTCAATATCTCCCCCCACACTCGGCTTAATCTCTCCCCCACACTGGGCTCAATCTCTCCCCACACTAGACTCAATCTCTACCCCCACACAGGGCTCAATCTCTCCCCCAACTCTAGGCTCAATCTCTCCATCACACTGGGCTCAATCTCACCCCCCACACTGGGTTCAATCTCTCCCCCCACACTATGCTCAATATCTCTCCGCACACTGGGCTCAATCTCTCCCGAACACTGGGCTCAATCTCTCCCCACACTGTGCTCAATCTCTCCCCCTGCACAGGGCTCCATCTCACCCCCCGCACTGGGTTCAATCTCCCCCCAACACTGGGCTGAATATCTCTCCGCACACTGGGCTCAATCTCTCCCCCACACTGGGCTCAATCTCTCCCCCACACTGGGCTCAATCTCTCTCCGCACACTGGGCTCAATCTCTCCCCACACTGGGCTCAATCTCTCCCCCACACTGGGCTCAATCTCTCCCCCAACACTGTGCTCAATCTCTCCCCCCACACTGGGTTCAATCTCTCCCCACACACTGGGCTCAATCTCTCCCCCCACACTGGGCTCAATCTCTCCCCACACACTGGGCTCAATCTCTCCCCCCACACTGGGCTCAATCTCAACCCCCACATTGCGCTCAATCTCTCCCCACACTCTGGGCTCAATCTCTCCCCAACACTGGCCTCAATCTCTCCCCCTGCACTTGTCTCAATCTCTTCCCCTGCACTGGGCTCAATCTCTCCACGTGCACTGGGCTCAATCGCTACCCCAGAACTGGGCTCAATCTCTCCCCGTCCACTGGGCTCAATCTCTCCCCGTCCACTCGGCTCAATCTCTCCTTCACACTGGGCTCAATCTCACCCCCCACACTGGGCTCAATCTCACCCCCCACACTGGGCTCAATCTCACCCCGCACACTGGGCTCAATCTCTCCCCCTACACTGGGCTCAATCTCTCCCCCACACTGGGCTCAATATCTCCCCCCACACTGTGCTCAATCTCTCCCCCGCACTGGGCCCAATCTCTCCCCGTGCACAGAACTCAATTTCTCCCCCTTGACTGGACTCAATCTCTCCAGGTGCGCTGGGCTCAATCGCTCCCCCTGCACTTGGCTCAATGTCTCCCCGTGCATTGGGCTCCATTTCACCCCCCACGCTGGGCAGAATCTCTCCCCATACTGGGCACAATCTCTCCCCCTGCACTGGGCTCCATCTCACCCCCACACTGGGCTCAAACTCACTCCCCACGCTGGGCTCAATCTCTACCCCCACACTGGGCTCAATCTCTACCCCCACACTGGGCTCAATCTCTCCCCCACACAGGGCCCAATCTCTCCCCGTGCACTGGACTCAATCTCTCCCCCTGCACTGGGCTCATTCTCTCCACGTGTGCTGGGCTCAATCGCTCCCCCTGCACTGGGCTCAATGTCTCCCCGTGCACTGGGCTCAATCTCTCCCCCCATACTGGGCTCAAACTCACCCCCTGCACTGGGCTCCATCTCACCCCCACACTGGGCTCAAACTCAGCCCCCACGCTGGGCTCAATCTCTACCCCCACACTGGGCTCAATCTCACACCCCACGCTGGGCTCAATCTCTACCCCCACACTGGGCTCAATCTCCTCCCACACTGGGCTCAATATCTCCCCCTGCACTGGGTTTAGTCTCTCCCCCTGCAATGGGTCAATCTCTCCCGCGCACTGGGCTCAATCTCTCTGTCCAAATTGGGCTCGATCTCTCCCCCGTGAAATGGGTTCAATCATTCCCTCAAACTGGGCTCAATCTCTCCACACACCAGACTCAATCTCTACCCCACACAGGGCACAATCTCTCCCCCCACATTGGGCACAATCTCTCTCCCCACACTGGGCACAATCTCTCTCCGCACTGAACTCAATCTCTCCCCTGTCACTGGACTCAATCTCTCACCCCACACTGGGCTCAATCTCTCCCCCAAAAAGGGCTCAATCTCTCCCCCTGCACTGGGCTCCATCTCACCAACCACACTGGGTTAAATCTCCCCCCACCAACACTCAGCTCAATCTCTCCCCCAACACTGGGCTCAATCTCTCCCCCTGCACTGGGCTCAATCTCTCCCCCTGCACTGGGCTCCATCTCACCCCCCGCACTGGGTTCAATCTCCCCCCCAACACTGGGCTGAATATCTCTCCGCACACTGGGCTCAATCTCTCCCCCACACTAGGCTCAATCTCTCCCCACACTGGGCTAAATCTCACCCCCCAACACTGGGCTCAATATCTCCCTCCACACTATGCTCAATATCTCTCCGCACACTGGGCCCAATCTCTCCCGAACACTGGGCTCAATCTTTCCCCCAACACTGGACTCAATCTCACCCCCCACGCTGGACTCAATCTCACACCCCACACTGGGCTCAATCTCACCCCCCACGCTGGACTCAATCTCACCCCCCACACTGGGCTCAATCTCACCCCCCACGCTGGACTCAATCTCACGCCCCACACTGGGCACAATCTCACCCCCCACACTGGGCTCAATCTCCCCCTGCGCTGGGCTCAATCTCTGCCCCCACACTGGGCTCAATCTCCCCCTGCGCTGGGCTCAATCTCTCCCCCACACTGGGCTCAATCTCCCCCTGCGCTGGGCTCAATCTCTCCCCCACACTGGGCTCAATCTCTCCCGCTGCACTGGGCTCAATCTACCCCCCACGCGGCACTCAATCTCACCCCCTGCACTGGGCTCAATCTCTCCCCCTGCACTGGGCTCCATCTCACCCCCCACACTGGGCTCAATCTCCCCCTGCGCTGGGCTCAATCTCTCCCGCTGCACTGGGCTCAATCTCTCCTCCCACACTGGCCTCAATCTCTCCCCCACACTGGGCTCAAACTCACCCCCCACACTGGGCTCAATCTCTCTCCGCACACTGGGCTCAATCTCTCCCCACACTGGGCTCAATCTCTCCCCCACACTGGGGCTCAATCTCTCTCCGCACACTGGGCTCAATCTCTCCCCACACTGGGCTCAATCTCTCCCCACACTGGGCTCAATCTCTCCCCCACACTGGGCTCAATCTCTCTCCGCACACTGGACTCAATCTCTCCCCACACTGGGCTCAATCTCTCCCCACACTGGGCTCAATCTCTCCCCACACTGGGCACAATCTCTCTCCCCACACTGGGCTCAATCTCTCCCCACACTGGGCTCAATCCCTCCACACACTGGGCTCAATCTCTCCCCACACTGGGCTCAATCTCTCCCCACACTGGGCACAATCTCTCTCCCCACACTGGGCTCAATCTCTCCCCACACTGGGCTCAATCTCTCCCCACACTGGGCTCAATCTCTCCCCCACACTGGGCTCAATCTCTCCCCACACTGGGCTCAATCTCTCCCCCACACTGGGCTCAATCTCTCCCCCACACTGGGCTCAATCTCTCTCCCCACACTGGGCTCAATCTCTCCCCACACTGGGCTCAATCTCTCCCCACACTGGGCTCAATCTCTCCCCACACTGGGCTCAATCTCTCCCCCACACTGGGCTCAATCTCTCTCCGCACACTGGGCTCAATCTCTCCCCCACACTGGGCTCAATCTCTCTCCGCACACTGGGCTCAATCTCTCCCCCACACTGGGCTCAATCTCTCTCCGCACACTGGGCTCAATCTCTCCCCACACTGGGCTCAAACTCACCCCCCACACTGGGCTCAATATCTCCCCACACACTGTGCTCAATCTCTCCCCCACACTGGGCTCAAACTCACCCCCCACACTGGGCTCAATATCTCTCCCCACACTGTGCTCAATCTCTCCCCCACACTGGGCTCAATCTCTCCCCACACTGGGCTCAATCTCTCTCCGCACACTGGGTTCAATCTCTCCCCCACACTGGGCTCAATCTCTCTCCGCACACTGGGTTCAATCTCTCCCCCACACTGGGTTCAATCTCTCCCCCACACTGGGCTCAAACTCACTCCCCACGCTGGGCTCAATCTCTACCCCCACACTGGGCGCAATCTCTACCCCCACACTGGGCTCAATCTCTCCCCCACACAGGGCCCAATCTCTCCCCGTGCACTGGACTCAATCTCTCCCCCTGCACTGGGCTCATTCTCTCCACGTGTGCTGGGCTCAATCGCTCCCCCTGCACTGGGCTCAATGTCTCCCCGTGCACTGGGCTCAATCTCTCCCCCCACACTGGGCTCAAACTCAGCCCCCACGCTGGGCTCAATCTCTACCCCCACACTGGGCTCAATCTCACACCCCACGCTGGGCTCAATCTCTACCCCCACACTGGGCTCAATCTCCTCCCACACTGGGCTCAATATCTCCCCCTGCACTGGGTTTAGTCTCTCCCCCTGCAATGGGTCAATCTCTCCCGCGCACTGGGCTCAATCTCTCTGTCCAAATTGGGCTCGATCTCTCCCCCGTGAAATGGGTTCAATCATTCCCTCAAACTGGGCTCAATCTCTCCACACACCAGACTCAATCTCTACCCCACACAGGGCACAATCTCTCTCCCCACACTGGGCACAATCTCTCTCCGCACTGAACTCAATCTCTCCCCTGTCACTGGACTCAATCTCTCACCCCACACTGGGCTCAATCTCTCCCCCAAAAAGGGCTCAATCTCTCCCCCTGCACTGGGCTCCATCTCACCAACCACACTGGGTTAAATCTCCCCCCCCCAACACTCAGCTCAATCTCTCCCCCAACACTGGGCTCAATCTCTCCCCCTGCACTGGGCTCAATCTCTCCCCCTGCACTGGGCTCCATCTCACCCCCCGCACTGGGTTCAATCTCCCCCCCAACACTGGGCTGAATATCTCTCCGCACACTGGGCTCAATCTCTCCCCCACACTAGGCTCAATCTCTCCCCACACTGGGCTAAATCTCACCCCCCAACACTGGGCTCAATATCTCCCCCCACACTATGCTCAATATCTCTCCGCACACTGGGCCCAATCTCTCCCGAACACTGGGCTCAATCTTTCCCCCAACACTGGACTCAATCTCACCCCCCACGCTGGACTCAATCTCACACCCCACACTGGGCTCAATCTCACCCCCCACGCTGGACTCAATCTCACCCCCCACACTGGGCTCAATCTCACCCCCCACGCTGGACTCAATCTCACGCCCCACACTGGGCACAATCTCACCCCCCACACTGGGCTCAATCTCCCCCTGCGCTGGGCTCAATCTCTGCCCCCACACTGGGCTCAATCTCCCCCTGCGCTGGGCTCAATCTCTCCCCCACACTGGGCTCAATCTCCCCCTGCGCTGGGCTCAATCTCTCCACCACACTGGGCTCAATCTCTCCCCCACACTGGGCTCAATCTCTCCCGCTGCACTGGGCTCAATCTACCCCCCACGCGGCACTCAATCTCACCCCCCACGGTGGAATCAATCTCACCCTCCACACTGGGCTCAATCTCCCCCTGCGCTGGGCTCAATCTCTCCCCCCACACTGGGCTCAATCTCCCCCTGCGCTGGGCTCAATCTCTCCCGCTGCACTGGGCTCAATCTCTCCTCCCACACTGGCCTCAATCTCTCCCCCACACTGGGCTCAAACTCACCCCCCACACTGGGCTCAATATCTCCCCACACACTGGGCTCAATCACTCCCCCCACACTGGGCTCAATCTCACCCCCACACTGGACTCAATCACTCCCCCTGCACTGGGCTGAATCTCTCCCCCCACACTGGGCTCAATCTCTCCCCCACACTGGGCTCAATCTCTCCCCACACTGGGCTCAATCTCTCCCCACACTGGGCTCAATCTCTCTCCGCACACTGGGCTCAATCTCTCCCCACACTGGGCTCAATCTCTCCCCCACACTGGGCTCAATCTCTCTCCGCACACTGGGCTCAATCTCTCCCCCACACTGGGCTCAATCTCTCCCCCACACTGGGCTCAATCTCTCTCCCCACACTGGGCTCAATCTCTCCCCCACACTGGACTCAATCTCTCTCCCCACACTGGGCTCAATCTCTCCCCACACTGGGCTCAATCTCTCCCCCACACTGTGCTCAATCTCTGCCACCACACTGGGCTCAATCTCTCCCCACACACTGGGCTCAATCTCAGCCCCCACACTGCGCTCAATCTCTCCCCACACTCTGGGCTCAATCTCTCCCCCCACACTGGCCTCAATCTCTCCCCCAACACTGGGCTCAATCTCTCCCCCCACACTGGGCTCAATCTCTGCCCCCACACTGCGCTCAATCTCTCCCCACACTCTGGGCTCAATCTCTCCCCCCACACTGGCCTCAATCTCTCCCCCCACACTGGCCTCAATCTCTCCCCCCACACTGGCCTCAATCTCTCCCCCAACACTCGGCTAAATCTCTCCCCAACACTGGGCCCAATCTCTCCCCCTGCACTTATCTCAATCTCTTCCCCTGCATAGTGCTCAATCTCTCCACGTGCACTGGGCTCAATCGCTACCCCAGAACTGGGCTCAATCTCTCCCCGTCCACTCGGCTCAATCTCTCCCCAACACTGGGCTCTATCTCTCCCCCTACACTGGGCTCAATCTCTCCACCACACTGGGCTCAATCTCACCCCCTACACTGGGCTCAATCTCTCCACCACACTGGGCTCTATCTCTCCACCACACTGGGCTCAATCTCACCCCCTACACTGGGCTCAATCTCACCCCCCACACTGGGCTCAATCTCTCCCCGTCCACTCGGCTCAATCTCTCCCCGTCCACTCGGCTCAATCTCTCCTTCACACTGGGCTCAATCTCACCCCCCACACTGGGCTCAATCTCACCCCCCATGCTGGGCTCAATCTCTCCCCCTACACTGGGCTCAATCTCTCCCCCACACTGGACTCAATATCTCCCCCCACACTGGGCCCAATCTCTCCCCCACACTGGGCCCAATCTCTCCCCGTGCACTGAACTCAATTTCTCCCCCTTGACTGGACTCAATCTCTCCATGTGCGCTGGGCTCAATCGCTCCCCCTGCACTTGGCTCAATGTCTCCCCGTGCATTGGGCTCAATTTCACCCCCCATGCTGGGCACAATCTCTCCCCATACTGGGCACAATCTCTCTCCCTGCACTGGGCTCCATCTCACCCCCACACTGGGTTCAATCTCTCCCCCAACTCTCGGCTCAATCTCTCCCTCACACTGGGCTCAATCTCACCCCCACACTGAGTTCAATCTCTCCCCCCACACTGGGCTCAAACTCACCCCCCACGCTGGGCTCAATCTCTACCCCCACACTGGGCTCAATCTCTCCCCCACACTGGGCCCAATCTCTCCCTATGCACTGGACTCAATCTCTCCCCCTGCACTGGGCTCATTCTCTCCACGTGCGCTGGGCTCAATCGCTCCCCCTGCACTGGGCTCAATGTCTCCCCGTGCACTGGGCTCAATCTCTCCTCCCATACTGGACTCAAACTCACCCCCCACGCTGGACTCAATCTCTACCCCCACACTGGGCTCAATCTCACACCCCACGCTGGGCTCAATCTCTACCCCCACACTGGGCTCAATCTCTCCCCACACTGGGCTCAATATCTCCCCCTACACTGGGCTCAGTCTCTCCCCCTGCAATGGGCTCAATCTCTCCCGCGCACTGGGCTCAATCTCTCTGTCCAAACTGGGCTCAATCTCTCCCCCATAAAATGGGTTCAATCATTCCCTCAAACTGGGCTCAATCTCTCCACACACCAGACTCAATCTCTACCCCACACAGGGCACAATCTCTCCCCCCACACTCTGGGCTCAATTTCTCCCCCCACACTGGCCTCAATCTCTCCCCCAACACTCGGCTAAATCTCTCCCCAACACTGGGCTCAATCTCTCCCCCTGCACTTGTCTCAATCTCTTCCCCTGCACTGGGCTCAATCTCTCCACGTGCACTGGGCTCAATCGCTACCCCAGAACTGGGCTCAATCCCTCCCCGTCCACTGGGCTCAATCTCTCCCCGTCCACTCGGCTCAATCTCTCCTTCACACTGGGCTCAATCTCACCCCCCACACTGGGCTCAATCTCACCTCCCATGCTGGGCTCAAACTCTCCCCCACACTGGGCTCAATATCTCCCCCCATACTGTGCTCAATCTCTCCCCCACACTGGGCCCAATCTCTCCCCGTGCACTGAACTCAATTTCTCCCCCTTGACTGGACTCAATCTCTCCAGGTGCGCTGGGCTCAATCGCTCCCCCTGCACTTGGCTCAATGTCTCCCCGTACATTGGGCTCAATTTCACCCCCCACGCTGGGCACAATCTCTCCCCCTGCACTGGGCTCCATCTCACCCCCACACTGGGTTCAATCTCTCCCCCAACTCTCGGCTCAACATCTCCCCCCACACTGTGCTCAATCTCTCCCCCACACTGGGCCCAATCTCTCCCCCACACTGGGCACAATCTCACCCCCCACGCTGGCCTCCATCTCACCCCCACACTGGGTTCAATCTCTCCCCCAACTCTCGGCTCAATCTCTCCCCCACACTGGGCCCAATCTCTCCCCGTGCACTGGACTCAATCTCTCCCCCTGCACTGGGCTCATTCTCTCCACGTGTGTTGGGCTCAATCGCTCCCCCTGCACTGGGCTCAATGTCTCCACACACTCTGGGCTCAATGTCTCCACACACACTGGTCACAATCTCTCCCCCAACACTCGGCTAAATCTCTCCCCAACACTGGGCTCAATCTCTCCCCCTGCACTTGTCTCAATCTCTTCCCCTGCACTGGGCACAATCTCTCCACGTGCACTGGGCTCAATCGCTACCCGAGAACTGGGCTCACCCCCACACTGGGTTCAATCTCTCCCCCCACACTGGCCTCAAACTCACCCCCCACGCTGGGCTCAATCTCTACCCCCACACTGGGCTCAATCTCTCCCCCACACTGGGCTCATTCTCTCCACGTGCGCTGGGCTCAATCGCTCCCCCTGCACTGGGCTCAATCTCTCCTCCCATACTGGACTCAATCTCTACCCCCACACTGGGCTCAATCTCTCCCCACACTGGGCTCAATATCTCCCCCTACACTGGGCTCAGTCTCTCCCCCTGCAATGGGCTCAATCTCTCCCGCGCACTGGGCTCAATCTCTCTGTCCAAACTGGGCTCGATCTCTCCCCCATGAAATGGGTTCAATCATTCCCTCAAACTGGGCTCAATCTCTCCACACACCAGACTCAATCTCTACCCCACACAGGGCTCAACCTCTCCCCCCAAATTGGGCTTAATCTCTCTCCCCACACTGGGCACAATCTCTCTCCACACTGGGCTCAATCTCTCCCCCAAAAAGGGCTCAATCTCTCCCCCAACACTGGGCTCAATCTCTCCCCCTGCACTGGGCTCCATTTCACCCCCCACACTGGGTTAAATCTCCCCCCCAACACTCAGCTCAATATCTCCCCCAACACTGGGCTCAATCTCTCCCCCTGCACTGGGCTCCATCTCACCCCCCACACTGGGTTCAATCTCCCCCCCCCAACACTGGGCTGAATATCTCTCCGCACACTGGGCTCAATCTCTCCCCCACACTCAGCTCAATCTCTCCCCACACTGGGCTCAATCTCTCCCCACACTGGGCTCAATCTCTCCCCCACACTGTGCTCAATCTCTGCCACCACACTGGGCTCAATCTCTCCCCACACACTGGGCTCAATCTCAGCCCCCACACTGCGCTCAATCTCTCCCCACACTCTGGGCTCAATCTCTCCCCCCACACTGGCCTCAATCTCTCCCCCAACACTGGGCTCAATCTCTCCCCCCACACTGGGCTCAATCTCTGCCCCCACACTGCGCTCAATCTCTCCCCACACTCTGGGCTCAATCTCTCCCCCCACACTGGCCTCAATCTCTCCCCCCACACTGGCCTCAATCTCTCCCCCCACACTGGCCTCAATCTCTCCCCCAACACTCGGCTAAATCTCTCCCCAACACTGGGCCCAATCTCTCCCCCTGCACTTATCTCAATCTCTTCCCCTGCATAGTGCTCAATCTCTCCACGTGCACTGGGCTCAATCGCTACCCCAGAACTGGGCTCAATCTCTCCCCGTCCACTCGGCTCAATCTCTCCCCAACACTGGGTTCAATCTCTCCCCCTACACTGGGCTCAATCTCTCCACCACACTGGGCTCAATCTCACCCCCTACACTGGGCTCAATCTCTCCCCCACACTGGGCTCTATCTCTCCACCACACTGGGCTCAATCTCACCCCCTACACTGGGCTCAATCTCACCCCCTACACTGGGCTCAATCTCTCCACCACACTGGGCTCTATCTCTCCACCACACTGGGCTCAATCTCTCCCCGTCCACTCGGCTCAATCTCTCCCCGTCCACTCGGCTCAATCTCTCCTTCACACTGGGCTCAATCTCACCCCCCACACTGGGCTCAATCTCACCCCCCATGCTGGGCTCAATCTCTCCCCCTACACTGGGCTCAATCTCTCCCCCACACTGGACTCAATATCTCCCCCCACACTGGGCCCAATCTCTCCCCCACACTGGGCCCAATCTCTCCCCGTGCACTGAACTCAATTTCTCCCCCTTGACTGGACTCAATCTCTCCATGTGCGCTGGGCTCAATCGCTCCCCCTGCACTTGGCTCAATGTCTCCCCGTGCATTGGGCTCAATTTCACCCCCCATGCTGGGCACAATCTCTCCCCATACTGGGCACAATCTCTCTCCCTGCACTGGGCTCCATCTCACCCCCACACTGGGTTCAATCTCTCCCCCAACTCTCGGCTCAATCTCTCCCTCACACTGGGCTCAATCTCACCCCCACACTGAGTTCAATCTCTCCCCCCACACTGGGCTCAAACTCACCCCCCACGCTGGGCTCAATCTCTACCCCCACACTGGGCTCAATCTCTCCCCCACACTGGGCCCAATCTCTCCCTATGCACTGGACTCAATCTCTCCCCCTGCACTGGGCTCATTCTCTCCACGTGCGCTGGGCTCAATCGCTCCCCCTGCACTGGGCTCAATGTCTCCCCATGCACTGGGCTCAATCTCTCCTCCCATACTGGACTCAAACTCACCCCCCACGCTGGACTCAATCTCTACCCCCACACTGGGCTCAATCTCACACCCCACGCTGGGCTCAATCTCTACCCCCACACTGGGCTCAATCTCTCCCCACACTGGGCTCAATATCTCCCCCTACACTGGGCTCAGTCTCTCCCCCTGCACTGGGCTCAATCTCTCCTCCCATACTGGACTCAAACTCACCCCCCACGCTGGACTCAATCTCTACCCCCACACTGGGCTCAATCTCACACCCCACGCTGGGCTCAATCTCTACCCCCACACTGGGCTCAATCTCTCCCCACACTGGGCTCAATATCTCCCCCTACACTGGGCTCAGTCTCTCCCCCTGCAATGGGCTCAATCTCTCCCGCGCACTGGGCTCAATCTCTCTGTCCAAACTGGGCTCAATCTCTCCCCCATAAAATGGGTTCAATCATTCCCTCAAACTGGGCTCAATCTCTCCACACACCAGACTCAATCTCTACCCCACACAGGGCACAATCTCTCCCCCCACACTCTGGGCTCAATTTCTCCCCCCACACTGGCCTCAATCTCTCCCCCAACACTCGGCTAAATCTCTCCCCAACACTGGGCTCAATCTCTCCCCCTGCACTTGTCTCAATCTCTTCCCCTGCACTGGGCTCAATCTCTCCACGTGCACTGGGCTCAATCGCTACCCCAGAACTGGGCTCAATCCCTCCCCGTCCACTGGGCTCAATCTCTCCCCGTCCACTCGGCTCAATCTCTCCTTCACACTGGGCTCAATCTCACCCCCCACACTGGGCTCAATCTCACCTCCCATGCTGGGCTCAAACTCTCCCCCACACTGGGCTCAATATCTCCCCCCATACTGTGCTCAATCTCTCCCCCACACTGGGCCCAATCTCTCCCCGTGCACTGAACTCAATTTCTCCCCCTTGACTGGACTCAATCTCTCCAGGTGCGCTGGGCTCAATCGCTCCCCCTGCACTTGGCTCAATGTCTCCCCGTACATTGGGCTCAATTTCACCCCCCACGCTGGGCACAATCTCTCCCCCTGCACTGGGCTCCATCTCACCCCCACACTGGGTTCAATCTCTCCCCCAACTCTCGGCTCAACATCTCCCCCCACACTGTGCTCAATCTCTCCCCCACACTGGGCCCAATCTCTCCCCCACACTGGGCACAATCTCACCCCCCACGCTGGCCTCCATCTCACCCCCACACTGGGTTCAATCTCTCCCCCAACTCTCGGCTCAATCTCTCCCCCACACTGGGCCCAATCTCTCCCCGTGCACTGGACTCAATCTCTCCCCCTGCACTGGGCTCATTCTCTCCACGTGTGTTGGGCTCAATCGCTCCCCCTGCACTGGGCTCAATGTCTCCACACACTCTGGGCTCAATGTCTCCACACACACTGGCCACAATCTCTCCCCCAACACTCGGCTAAATCTCTCCCCAACACTGGGCTCAATCTCTCCCCCTGCACTTGTCTCAATCTCTTCCCCTGCACTGGGCACAATCTCTCCACGTGCACTGGGCTCAATCGCTACCCGAGAACTGGGCTCACCCCCACACTGGGTTCAATCTCTCCCCCCACACTGGCCTCAAACTCACCCCCCACGCTGGGCTCAATCTCTACCCCCACACTGGGCTCAATCTCTCCCCCACACTGGGCTCATTCTCTCCACGTGCGCTGGGCTCAATCGCTCCCCCTGCACTGGGCTCAATCTCTCCTCCCATACTGGACTCAATCTCTACCCCCACACTGGGCTCAATCTCTCCCCACACTGGGCTCAATATCTCCCCCTACACTGGGCTCAGTCTCTCCCCCTGCAATGGGCTCAATCTCTCCCGCGCACTGGGCTCAATCTCTCTGTCCAAACTGGGCTCGATCTCTCCCCCATGAAATGGGTTCAATCATTCCCTCAAACTGGGCTCAATCTCTCCACACACCAGACTCAATCTCTACCCCACACAGGGCTCAACCTCTCCCCCCAAATTGGGCTTAATCTCTCTCCCCACACTGGGCACAATCTCTCTCCACACTGGGCTCAATCTCTCCCCCAAAAAGGGCTCAATCTCTCCCCCAACACTGGGCTCAATCTCTCCCCCTGCACTGGGCTCCATTTCACCCCCCACACTGGGTTAAATCTCCCCCCCAACACTCAGCTCAATATCTCCCCCAACACTGGGCTCAATCTCTCCCCCTGCACTGGGCTCCATCTCACCCCCCACACTGGGTTCAATCTCCCCCCCCCAACACTGGGCTGAATATCTCTCCGCACACTGGGCTCAATCTCTCCCCCACACTCAGCTCAATCTCTCCCCACACTGGGCTCAATCTCTCCCCCCAACACTGGGCTCAATCTCACCCCCACACTCGGCTTAATCTCTCCCCCACACTGGGCTCAATCACTCCCCACACTAGACTCAATCTCTACCCCCACACAGGGCTCAATCTCTCCCCCAACTCTCGGCTCAATCTTTCCATCACACTGGGCTCAATCTCACCCCCCACACTGGGTTCAATCTCTCCCCCCACGCTATGCTCAGTATCTCTCCGCACACTGGGCCCAAACTCTCCCGAACACTGGGCTCAATCTCTCCCCCAACACTGGGCTGAATATCTCACCGCACACTGGGCTCAGTCTCTCCCCCACAATGGGCCCAATCTCTCCCCCTGCACTAGACTCAATCTCTCCCCCTGCACTGGGCTCAATGTCTCCCCGAACACTGGGCTCAATCTCTCCCTCACACTGGTCTCAACCTCACCCCCCACGCTGGGTTCAATCTCTCCCCCCACGCTGGGCTCAATCTCTCCACCTACACTGGGCTCAATATCTCCCCCCACACTGTGCTCAATCTCTCCCCCACAATGGCCCAATCTCTCCCCGTGCACTGGACTCAATCTCTCCACGTGCGCTGGGTTCAATCGCACCCCCTGCACTGGGCTCAATGTCTCCCCGTGCACTGGGCTCAATCTCTCCCTCACGCTGGGCACAATCTCAACCCCCACGCTGTGCTCAATCTCACCCCCCACGCTGGTCTTAATCTCTCCACCACACTGGGCTCAATCTCTCCCCCACACTGGGCTCAATCTCTCCCCCACACTGGACTCAATCTCACCCCCCACGCTGGACTCAATCTCACCCCCCACGTTGGGCTCAATCTCTCCCCCCACACTGGGCTCAATCTCTCCCCCCACACTGGGCTCAATCTCCCCCTGCGCTGGGCTCAATCTCTCCCCCACACTGGGCTCAATCTCACCCCCCACGCTGGACTCAATCTCACCCCCCACACTGGACTCAATCTCCCCCTGCGCAGGGCTCAATCTCTGCCCCCACACCGGGCTCAATCTCCCCCTGCGCTTGGCTCAATCTCTGCCCCCACACTGGGCTCAATTTCACCCCCCACGCTGGGCACAATCTCTCCCCATACTGGGCACAATTTTTCCCCTTGCACTGGGCTCCATCTCACCCCCACACTGGGTTCAATCTCTCCCCGAACTCTCGGCTCAATCTCTCCCTCACACTGGGCTCAATCTCGCCCCCACACTGGGTTCAATCTCTCCCCCCACACTGGGCTCAAACTCACCCCCCACGCTGGGCTCAATCTCTAGCCCACACTGGGCTCAATCTCTCCCCCACACTGGGCTCAATATCTCGCCCCACACTGGGCTCAATCTCTCCCCCACACTGGGCCCAATCTCTCCCCCTGCACTGGACTCAATCTCTCCCCCTGCACTGGGCTCATTCTCTCAACGTGCACTGGGCTCAATCGCTCCCCCTGCACTGGGCTCAATCTCTCCCCCACACTGGGCCCAATCTCTCCCCATGCACTGGACTCAATCTCTCCCCCTGCACTGGGCTCATTCTCTCCATGTGCGCTGGGCTCAATCGCTCCCCCTGCACTGGGCTCAATGTCTCCCCGTGCACTGGGCTCAATCTCTCCTCCCATACTGGGCTCAAACGCAACCCCCACGCTGGACTCAATCTCACCCCCCACGTTGGGCTCAATCTCTCCCCCCACACTGGGCTCAATCTCTCCCCCCACACTGGGCTCAATCTCACACCCCACGCTGGGCTCAATCTCTACCCCCACACTGGGCTCAATCTCTCCCCACACTGGGCTCAATATCTCCCCCTACACTGGGCTCAGTCTCTCCCCCTGCAATGGGCTCAATCTCTCCCGCGCACTGGGCTCAATCTCTCTGTCCAAACTGGGCTCGATCTCTCCCCCATAAAATGGGTTCAATCATTCCCTCAAACTGGGCTCAATCTCTCCCCACACCAGACTCAATCTCTACCCCACACAGGGCTCAATCTCTCCCCCCACACTGGGCACAATCTCTCTCCACACTGAACTCAATCTCTCCCCTGTCACTGGACTCAATCTCTCACCCCACACTGGGCTCAATCTCTCCCCCAAAAAGGGCTCAATCTCTCCCCCTGCACTGGGCTCCATCTCACCAACCACACTGGGTTAAATCTCCCACCCAACACTCAGCTCAATCTCTCCCCCAACACTGGGCTCAATCTCTCCCCCTGCACTGGGCTCCATCTCACCCCCCCACACTGGGTTCAATCTCTCCCCCCAACACTGGGCTGAATATCTCTCCGCTCACTGGGCGCAATCTCTCCCCCAACACTGGGCTCAATCTCTCCCCCCAACACTGGGCTCAATCTCTCCCCCCAACACTGGGCTCAATCTGTCCCCTTCACTGGGCTCAATCTCTCACCCCACACTGGGCTCAATCTCTCCCCACACTGGACTCAATCTCTCCCCACACCAGACTCAATCTCACCCCCTGCACTGGACTCAATCTCTCCCCACACTGGGCTCAAACTCTCCCCACACTGGACTCAATCTCACCCCCCACGCTGGTCTTAATCCCTCCCCCACACTGGGCTCAATCTCTCCCCCTGCACTGCGCTCAATCTCTCCCCCTGCAGTGTGCTCAACCTCTCCCCCACACTGGGCTCAATCTCTCCCCCACACTGGACTCAATCTCACTCCCCACGTTGGACTCAATCTCACCCCCCACGTTGGGCTCAATCTCTGCCCCCACATTGGGCTCAATCTCACCCCCCACACTGGGCTCAATCTCCCCCTGCGCTGGGCTCAATCTCTCCCCCACACTGGGCTCAATCTCTCCCGCTGCACTGGGCTCAATCTCTCTCCCCACACTGGACTCAATCTCACCCCCCACGCTGGACTCAATCTCACCCCCCACGCTGGACTCAATCTCACCCTCCATACTGGGCTCAATCTCCCCCTGCGCTGGGCTCAATCTCTGCCCCCACACTGGGCTCAATCTCCCCCAGCGCTGGGCTCAATCTCTCCCCCACGCTGGGCTCAATCTCTCCCCCCACACTGGGCTCAATCTCTCTCCCACACTGGGCTCAATCTCATCCTCCACAAGGGTTCAATCTCTCCCCCAACACTGGGCTCAATATCTTCCCCTACACTGGGCTCAGTCTCTCCCCCTGCAATGGGCTCAATATCTCCCCCCACACTGGGCTCAATCTCACCCCTTGCACTGGGCTCAAACTCACCCCCCACACTGGGCTCAATCTCTCCCCCACACTGGGCTCAATATCTCCCCCTACACTGGGCTCAGTCTCTCCCCCTGCAATGGGCTCAATCTCTCCCCCTGCACTGGGCTCAATCTCTCCGTCCAAACTGGGCTCGATCTCTCCCCCCTGAAATGGGTTCAATCATTCCCTCAAACTGGGCTCAATCTCTCCCCACACTAGACTCAATCTCTACCCCACACAGGGCTCAATCTCTCCCCCCACACTGGGCACAATCTCTCTCCACACTGAACTCAATCTCTCCCCTGTCACTGGACTCAATCTCTCACCCCACACTGGGATTAATCTCTTCCCCAAAAAGGGCTCAATCTCTCCCCCAACACTGGGCTCAATCTCTCCCCCTGCACTGGGCTCCATCTCACCAACCACACTGGGTTAACTCACCCCCCCAACACTCAGCTCAATATCTCCCCCAACACTGGGCTCAATCTCTCCCCCTGCACTGGGCTCCATCTCACCCCCCACACTGGGTTCAATCTCCCCCCCAACACTGGGCTGAATATCTCTCCTCACACTGGGCTCAATCTCTCCCCACACTGGGCTCAATCTCTCCCCCCAACACTGGGCTCAATCTCTCCCCCACACTGGGCGCAATCTCTTCCCCCTCACTGGGCTCAATCTCTCCCCACACTGGGCTCAATCTCTCCCCCCAACACTGGGCTCAATCTCTCACCCCACACTGGGCTCAAACTCTCCCCACACCAGACTCAATCTCACCCCCTGCACTGGACTCAATCTCTCCCTACACTGGGCTCAAACTCTCCCCACACTGGACTCAATCTCTCCCCCCACACTGGGCTCAATCTCTCCCCACACTGGGCTCAATCTCTCCCCCTGCATTAGGCTAAATCTTTCCCCCAAAATTGCGCTCAATCTTTCTCCCCGACAGTTGGCTCAATCTCTCTCCCCACACTGGGATCAATTGTGCCTCCACACTGGGCTCAATATTTCACCCCACTCTGGGCACAATCTCTACCCCTGCACTGGACTCAATCTCTCTCTCCACACTGGACTCAATCTCTCCCCAAACTGGACTGAATCTCTCCTCCCACACTGGGATCAATCTCTCCCCCTGAACTGGGGTCAATTTCTCCCCGTGTTCTGGGCTCAATCTCTCCCCCAAACTGGGCTCACTTTTTCCCACACTGGGCTCAATCCCTCCCCCAACATTGGCTCAATCTCTCTCCCTGACACCGGGCCCTATCTCACCCCGAACACTGGGCTCAATCTGACCCCCACATTGGGCTCAATCTCTCCCGCACACTGGGCTCAATTTCACCCCCTGCACTAGGCTAAATCATTCCCTCAAAACTGTGCTCAATCTCTCTCCCCGACAGTGGGCTCAATCTCTCTCCCCACACTGGGATCAATTATGCCCCCACACTGGGCTCAATATCTCTCCCCACACTAGGCACAATCCCTACACCTGCACTGGACTCAATCTATTTCCCCACTTTGGTCTCAATCTCTCTCCCCGACACAGGGCCCTATCTCACCCCCAACACGGGGCTCAATCTGACCCCCACATTGGGCTAAATCTTTCCCCCAAACTGGGCTCAATCTCTCTCCCCGACAGTGGGCTCAATATCTCTCCCCACACTGGGCACAATCTCTACCCCTGCACTGAACTCAATCTCTTCCTCCACACTGGGCACAATCTCTCCCCACACTGGACTGAATGTCTCCCCCCACACTGGGATCAATCTCTCCCCGTGCACTGGACTCAATCTCTCCCCCTGAACTGGGGTCAATTTCTCCCCGTGTTCTGGTCTCAATCTCTCCCCCCACACTGGGCACATTCTCTCCCCCACACTGGGCTTAATCTTGCACCCACACTGGACTCAATCTCTCCCCCAGCACTAGCTTCAATCATTCCACCTGCACTTGCTCAATTTCTCCCCGTGAACTGGACTCAATCTCTCCCCGTGCACTTGGCTCAATCTCTCCCCTCAACCCTGGGCTCGGTCTCTCCCCCACACTGGACTCAAACTCTCCCCACACTGGGTACAATCTCTCCCCCTGCACTGGGGTTCAATTTTTCCCCCCCCCCCCACACTGGGCTTAAACTCTCCCCACACTGGGCTCAATGTCTCTCCAAACTAGACTCAATCCATTCCCCGACTCTGGTCTCAATCTCTCCCCCCACACTGGAGTCAATTTCTCCCCCCGCACTGAGCTCATCCTCTCCCCCCACACTGGGGTCAATCTCTCCCTTATACTGGGCTCAATCTCACCCCCCACATTGGGCTCAATCTCACCCCCCACTATGGGGTTAATCGCTCTCACCACATTGGGCTCAATCTCTCCACCTGCACGAGGCTCAGTCTCTCCCTCCCACACTGGGATCATTCTCTCCCCCCACACTGGCCTCAATCTCTCCCCCCACATTGGGCTCAATCTCTCTCCCCGACACAGGGCTCAATCTCACCCCCTGCACTGGGCTCAATCTGACCCCCACACTGGGCTCAATTTCTCCCAACACTGGGCTCACTTTTTCCCACACTGGGCTCAATCTCTCCCCCCACTTTGGTCTCAATCTGTCTCCCCGACACAGGGCTCAATCTCACTCCCAACACTGGGCTCAATCTCTCCCCCTGCACTAGGCTAAATCTTTCCCCCAAAACTGTGCTCAATCTCTCTCCCCGACAGTGGACTCAATCTCTTCCCCCACACTGGGCTCAATCTCTCCCCACACTGGACTGAATATCTCTACCCGCCCCCACACTGGGATCAATCTCTCCCCGTGCACTGGACTCAATCTCTCCCCCTGAACTGGGGTCAATTTCTCCCCGTGTTCTGGTCTCATTCTCTCCCCCCACACTGGGCTCATTCTCTCCCCCACACTGGGCTCATTCTCTCCCCCAGCACTGGTCTCAATCATTCCCCCTGTACTGTGCTCAATTTCTCCCCGTGCACTGGACACAATCTCTCCACCCACACTGGGCTCAATCTCTCTCTGTGCACTGGACTCAATCTCGCCCCCTGACGATGGGCTCAATCTCACCTCCCACGTTGGGCTCAATCTCTCCCCCCAACACTGGGTTCAATCTCTCCCCCTGCATTGGGCTCAATCTTTCCTCCCACACTGGGCTTAAACTCTCCCCACACTGGGCTCAATGTCTCTCCAAACTGGACACTATCCCTCCCCCGACTCTGGTCTCAATCTCTCCCCCCACACTGGGGTCAATCTCTCCCCCACATTGGGCTCAATCTCTCCCCCCACACTGGGCTCAATCTCTCCCCCACACTGGGCTCAATATCTCCCCCCACACTGGGCTCATTCTCTCAACGTGCACTGGGCTCAATCGCTCCCCCTGCACTGGGCTCAATCTCTCCCCCACACTGGGCCCAATCTCTCCCCATGCACTGGACTCAATCTCTCCCCCTGCACTGGGCTCATTCTCTCCATGTGCGCTGGGCTCAATCGCTCCTCCTGCACTGGGCTCAATGTCTCCCCGTGCACTGGGCTCAATCTCTCCTCCCATACTGGGCTCAAACTCACCCCCCACGCTGGACTCAATCTCACCCCCCACGTTGGGCTCAATCTCTCCCCCCACACTGGGCTCAATCTCTCCCCCCACACTGGGCTCAATCTCCCCCTGCGCTGGGCTCAATCTCTCCCCCACACTGGGCTCAATCTCTCCCGCTGCACTGGGCTCAATCTCACACCCCACGCTGGGCTCAATCTCTACCCCCACGCTGGGCTCAATCTCTACCCCCACACTGGGCTCAATCTCTCCCCCCACACTGGGCTCAATCTCACACCCCACGCTGGGCTCAATCTCTACCCCCACACTGGGCTCAATATCTCCCCCTACACTGGGCTCAGTCCCTCCCCCTGCAATGGGCTCAATCTCTCCCGCGCACTGGGCTCAATCTCTCCGTCCAAACTGGGCTCGATCTCTCCCCCCTGAAATGGGTTCAATCATTCCCTCAAAATGGGCTCAATCTCTCCCCACACTAGACTCAATCTCTACCCCACACAGGGCTCAATCTCTCCCCCCACATTGGGCACAATCTCTCTCCCCACACTGGGCACAATCTCTCTCCACACTGAACTCAATCTCTCCCCTGTCACTGGACTCAATCTCTCACCCCACACTGGGCTCAATCTCTCCCCCAACACTGGGCTCAATCTCTCCCCCTGCACTGGGCTCCATCTCATCCCCCACACTGGGTTCAATCTCTCCCCCCAACACTGGGCTGAATATCTCTCCGCTCACTGGGCGCAATCTCTCCCCCAACACTGGGCTCAATCTCTCCCCCCAACACTGGGCTCAATCTCTCCCCTTCACTGGGCTCAATCTCTCACCCCACACTGGGCTCAATCTCTCCCCACACTGGACTCAATCTCTCCCCACACTGGTACTCAAACTCTCCCCACACCAGACTCAATCTCACCCCCTGCACTGGACTCAATCTCTCCCCACACTGGGCTCAAACTCTCCCCACACTGGACTCAATCTCACCCCCCACGCTGGTCTTAATCCCTCCCCCACACTGGGCTCAATCTCTCCCCCTGAACTGGGCTCAATCTCTCTCACCACACTGGGTCAATCTCTCCCCCACACTGGGCTCAATCTCTCCCCCACATTGGACTCAATCTCACTCCCCACGTTGGACTCAATCTCACCCCCCACGTTGGGCTCAATCTCTCCCTCACACTGGGCTCAATCTCACCCCCCACACTGGGATCAATCTCTCCCCCTGAACTGGGGTCAATCTCTCCCCCACACTGGGCTCAATCTCTCCCCCCACACTGGGCTCAATCTCTCCCCCACACCGGGCTCAATCTCTCCCCCCACACTGGGCTTAATCTCTCCCCCACACCGGGCTCAATCTCTCCCCCCACACTGGGCTCAATCTCTCTCCCACACTGGGCTCAATCTCATCCTCCACAAGGGTTCAATCTCTCCCCCAACACTGGGCTCAATATCTTCCCCTACACTGGGCTCAATCTCACCCCTTGCACTGGGCTCAAACTCACCCCCCACACTGGGCTCAATCTCTCCCCCACACTGGGCTCAATATCTCCCCCTACACTGGGCTCAGTCTCTCCCCCTGCAATGGGCTCAATCTCTCCCCCTGCACTGGGCTCAATCTCTCCGTCCAAACTGGGCTCGATCTCTCCCCCCTGAAATGGGTTCAATCATTCCCTCAAACTGGGCTCAATCTCTCCCCACACTAGACTCAATCTCTACCCCACACAGGGCTCAATCTCTCCCCCCACATTGGGCTCAATCTCTCTCCCCACACTGGGCACAATCTCTCTCCACACTGAACTCAATCTCTCCCCTGTCACTGGACTCAATCTCTCCCCCTGCACTGGGATCAATCTCTTCCCCAAAAAGGGCACAATCTCTCCCCCCCACACTGGGCTCAATCTTTCTCTCCCCCCACACTGAGCCCAATTCTCTCCCCCTGCACTGGGCTCAATCTCTCTCCGCACACTGGGCTCAATCTCTCCCCCACACTGGGCTCAATCTCTCCCCCACACTGGGCTCAATCTCTCCCCGACACCGGGCTCAATCTCTCCCCCCACACTGGGCTCAATCTCTCCCCCACACTGGGCTCAATCTCTCCCCCCCACACTGGGCTCAATCTCTCCCCGACACCGGGCTCAATCTCTCCCCCCACACTGGGCTTAATCTCTCCCCCACACCGGGCTCAATCTCTCCCCCCACACTGGGCTCAATCTCTCCCCCACACCGGGCTCAATCTCTCCCCCCACACTGGGCTTAATCTCTCCCCTACACTGGGCTCAATCTCTCCCCCCCCACTGGGCTCAATCTCTCCCCCACACTGGGCTCAATCTCTCCCCCACACCGGGCTCAATCTCTCCCCCCACACTGGGCTCAATCTCTCCCCCACACCGGGCTCAATCTCTCCCCCCACACTGGGCTTAATCTCTCCCCAACACCGGGCTCAATCTCTCCCCCCACACTGGGCTCAATCTCTCCCCCACACTGGGCTCAATCTCTCCCCCCCACTGGGCTCAATCTCTCCCTGACACTGGGCTCAATCTCTCCCCCCACACCGGGCTCAATCTCTCGCCACACTGGGCTCAATCTCTCCCCCCCCACTGGGCTCAATCTCTCCCCCACACTGGGCTCAATCTCTCCCCGACACCGGGCTCAATCTCTCCCCCCACACTGGGCTCAATCTCTCCCTGACACTGGGCTCAATCTCTCCCCCCACACCGGGCTCAATCTCTCCCCCACACTGGGCTCAATCTCTCCCCCCCCACTGGGCTCAATCTCTCCCCCCCCACTGGGCTCAATCTCTCCCCCCACACTGGGCTTAATCTCTCCCCCACACAGGGTTCAATCTCTCCCTCTCCCACACTGCTTTCAATCTCTCCCCCCACACTGGGCTCAATCTCTCCGCCCACACTGGGCTCAATCTCTCCCCTACGCTTGGCTCAATCACTCCCCCCCATACTGGGCTCAATCTCTCCCCACACTGGTCTCAATCTCTCCCCCCGCACTGGGCTCCATCTCTCCCCCACACTGGGCTCAATCTCTCCCCCACACTGGGCTCAATCTCTCCCCCACACTGGGCTCAATCTCTCCCCCCCCACTGGGCTCAATCTCTCCCCCCACACTGGGCTTAATCTCTCCCCCACACAGGGTTCAATCTCTCCCTCCCCCCACACTGCTTTCAATCTCTCCCCCCACACTAGGCTCAATCTCTCCGCCCACACTGGGCTCAATCTCTCCCCTACGCTTGGCTCAATCTCTCCCCCCCATACTGGGCTCAATCTCTCCCCACACTGGTCTCAATCTCTCCCCCCGCACTGGGCTCAATCTCTCTTCCTCCACTGGGCTCAATCACACACCGCACACAGGGCTCAATCTCTCCCGCCCCCGCACACTGGGCTCAATCTCTCCGCCCACACTGGGCTCAATCTCTCCCCCACACTGGGCTCAATCTCTCCCCCCCATACTGGGCTCAATCTCTCCCCCCTGCACTGGGCTCAATCTCTCCCCCCTGCACTGGACTCAATCTCTCCCCCAACACTGGGTTCAATCTCTCCCCCACACTGAGCCCATTCTCTCCCCCACACTGGGCTCAATCTCTCCCCCACACTGAGCACAATCTCTCCCCCACACTGGGCACAATCTCTACCCCCCACACTGGACCCAATCGCTCTCCCCCTGCACTGGGCTCAATCTGTCCTTCCACACTTGGCTCCATCTCTCCACCCCCACACTGGGGTCAATCTCTCTCCCCCACACTGGTCTCAACCTCTCTCTCCCAGCATTGCGCTTAATCTGTCCCCCTGCAGTGTGCTCAATCTCTCTCCCCCACACCGGGCTCAATCTCTCCCCCCACAATGGGCTCAATCTCTCCCTCCCCCCCACAATGGGCTCAATCTCTCCCCCCACACTGGGTTCAACCTCTCTCTCCCCCACACTGAACCCAATCTCTCCCCCACACTGGGCTCAATCTCTCCCCCACACTGGGCTCAATCTCTCCCCCCCCACTGGGCTCAATCTCTCCCTGACACTGGGCTCAATCTCTCCCCCCACACTGGGCTCAATCTCTCCGCCCACACTGGGCTCAATCTCTCCCCCCCACACTGGGCTCAATCTTTCTCTCCCCCCACACTGAGCCCAATTCTCTCCCCCTGCACTGGGCTCAATCACTCCCCCCACACTGGGCTCAATCTCTCCCCCACACTGGGCTCAATCTCTCCCCCCCCACTGGGCTCAATCTCTCCCCGACACTGGGCTCAATCTCTCCCCCCACACTGGGCTTAATCTCTCCCCCACACCGGGCTCAATCTCTCCCCCCACACTGGGCTCAATCTCTCCCCCACACCGGGCTCAATCTCTCCCCCCACACTGGGCTTAATCTCTCCCCCACACCGGGTCAATCTCTCCCCACACACTGGGCTCACTCTCTCCCCCACACTGGGCTCAATCTCTCCCCCCCCCACTGGGCTCAATCTCTCCCTGACACTGGGCTCAATCTCTCCCCCCACACCGGGCTCAATCTCTCCCCCACACTGGGCTCAATCTCTCCCCCCCCACTGGGCTCAATCTCTCCCCCACACTGGGCTCAATCTCTCCCCGACACCGGGCTCAATCTCTCCCCCCACACCGGGCTCAATCTCTCCCCCCACACTGGGCTTAATCTCTCCCCCACACCGGGCTCAAACTCTCCCTGACACACGGCTCAATCTCTCCCCTACACTGGGCTCAATCTCTCCCCCACCACTGGGCTCAATCTCTCCCCGACACCGGGCTCAATCTCTCCCCCCACACTGGGCTCAATCTCTCCCCTACGCTTGGCTCAATCTCTCCCCCCACTGGGCTCAATCTCTCCGCCCACACTGGGCTCAATCTCTCCCCCCCACACTGGGCTCAATCTCTCCCCCCACACTGGGCTTAATCTCTCCCCCACACCGGGCTCAATCTCTCCCCCCACACTGGGCTCAATCTCTCCCCCACACTGGGCTCAATCTCTCCCCCCACACTGGGCTCAATCTCTCCCCCCACACTGGGCTCAATCTCTCCCCCCCCACTGGGCTCAATCTCACTCTGTGCACTGGGCTGAATCTCTCCCCCCACATCGGGCTCAATCTCTCCCCCACACTGGGCTCAATCTCTCCCCCCCCACTGGGCTCAATCTCTCCCCCACACTGGGCTCAATCTCTCCCCGACACCGGGCTCAATCTCTCCCCACACTGGGCTCAATCTCTCCCCCACACTGGGCTCAATCTCTCCCCCCCCACTGGGCTCAATCTCTCCCTGACACTGGGCTCAATCTCTCCTCCCACACCGGGCTCAATCTCTCCCCCACACTGGGCTCAATCTCTCCCCCCCCACTGGGCTCAATCTCTCCCCCACACTGGGCTCAATCTCTCCCCGACACCGGGCTCAATCTCTCCCCCCACACTGGGCTCAATCTCTCCCCCACAGCGGGCTCAATCTCCACCCCACACTGGGCTCAATCTCTCCCCCCACACTGGGCTCAATCACACACCCCACACAGGGTTCAATCTCTCCCTCCCCCCACACTGCTTTCAATCTCTCCCCCCACACTGGGCTCAATCTCTCCGCCCACACTGGGCTCAATCTCTCCCCTACGCTTGGCTCAATCTCTCCCCCCCATACTGGGCTCAATCTCTCCCCACACTGGTCTCAATCTCTCCCCCCGCACTGGGCTCAATCTCTCTTCCTCCACTGGGCTCAATCACACACCGCACACAGGGCTCAATCTCTCCCGCCCCCGCACACTGGGCTCAATCTCTCCGCCCACACTGGGCTCAATCTCTCCCCTACGCTTGGCTCAATCTCTCCCCCCCATACTGGGCTCAATCTCTCCCCCCTGCACTGGGCTCAATCTCTCCCCCCTGCACTGGACTCAATCTCTCCCCCAACACTGGGTTCAATCTCTCCCCCACACTGAGCCCATTCTCTCCCCCACACTGGGCACAATCTCTACCCCCCACACTGGGCCCAATCGCTCTCCCCCTGCACTGGGCTCAATCTGTCCTTCCACACTTGGCTCCATCTCTCCACCCCCACACTGGGGTCAATCTCTCTCCCCCACACTGGTCTCAACCTCTCTCTCCCAGCATTGCGCTTAATCTGTCCCCCTGCAGTGTGCTCAATCTCTCTCCCCCACACCGGGCTCAATCTCTCCCCCCACAATGGGCTCAATCTCTCCCTCCCCCCCACAATGGGCTCAATCTCTCCCCCCACATTGGGTTCAACCTCTCTCTCCCCCACACTGAACCCAATCTCTCCCCCACACTGGGCACAATCTCTCCCCCCCCCACACTGGGCTCAATCTTTCTCTCCCCCCACACTGGGCCCAATTCTCTCCCCCTGTACTGGGCCCAATCACTCTCCCCGCACTGGGCTCAATCTCTCCCCCGCACTGGGCCCAATCTCTCTCCCCACACTGGTCTCAATCTCTCTCCCCCACACTGGGCACAATCTCTCCCCTCCACACTGGGCTCAATCTTTCTCTCCCCCCACACTGAGCCCAATTCTCTCCCCCTGCACTGGGCCCAATCTCTCTCCCCGCACTGGGCTCAATCTCTCTCCCCCACACCGGGCTCAATCTCTCCCCCCACAATGGGCTCAATCTCTCCCTCCCCCCCACAATGGGCTCAATCTCTCCCCCCACATTGTGTTCAACCTCTCTCTCCCCCACACTGAACCCAATCTCTCCCCCACACTGGGCACAATCTCTCCCCCCCCCACACTGGGCTCAATCTTTCTCTCCCCCCACACTGGGCCCAATTCTCTCCCCCTGTACTGGGCCCAATCACTCTCCCCGCACTGGGCTCAATCTCTCCCCCGCACTGGGCCCAATCTCTCTCCCCACACTGGTCTCAATCTCTCTCCCCCACACTGGGCACAATCTCTCCCCTCCACACTGGGCTCAATCTTTCTCTCCCCCCACACTGAGCCCAATTCTCTCCCCCTGCACTGGTCTCAATCTCTCTCCCCCACACTGGGCACAATCTCTCCCCTCCACACTGGGCTCAATCTTTCTCTCCCCCCACACTGAGCCCAATTCTCTCCCCCTGCACTGGGCCCAATCTCTCTCCCCGCACTGGGCTCAATCTCTCCCCCCGCACTGGGCCCAATCTCTCTCCCCACACTGGTCTCAACCTCTCTCCCCCACACTGCGCTTAATCTCTCCCCCCACACTCGGCTCAATCTCTCCCCCCCACACTTAGCTCAATCTCTCCCCACGCACGGGGCTCAATCTCTCCCCACGCACTGCACTCCATCTCTCCCCCACACTGGGCTCAATCTCTCTCCCCCACACTGGGCTCAATCTCTCCCCCCACACTGGTCTCAATCTCTCCCCCCACACGGGGCTCCATCTCTCTCCCCCACACTGGGCTCAATCTCTCCCCCTGCACTGCGCTTAATCTCTCCCCCTGCAGTGTGCTCAACCTCTCCCCCCACACTGGGCTTAATCTCTCCCCCCCCCACACTTGGCTCAATCTCTCCCCACACTGGGCTCAATCTCTCCCCCTGCACTGTGCTCAATCTCTTCCCGACACCGGGCTCAATCTCTCCCCCCACACTGGGCTCAATCTCCACCCCACACTGGGCTCAATCTCTCCCCCTGAACTGGGGTCAATCTCTCCCCCACACTGGGCTCAATCTCTCCCGCTACACTGGGCTCAATCTCTCCCGCTGCACTGGGCTCAATCTCTCTCCCCACACTGGACTCAATCTCACCCCCCATGCTGGACTCAATCTCACCCCCCACGCTGGACTCAATCTCGCCCTCCACACTGGGCTCAATCTCCCCCTGCGCTGGGATCAATCTCTGCCCCCACACTGGGCTCAATCTCCCCCAGCGCTGGGCTCAATCTCTCCCCCACGCTGGGCTCAATCTCTCCCCCCACACTGGGCTCAATCTCTCCCCCACGCTGGGCTCAATCTCTCCCCCCACACTGGGCTCAATCTCTCTCCCACACTGGGCTCAATCTCATCCTCCACAAGGGTTCAATCTCTCCCCCAACACTGGGCTCAATATCTTCCCCTACACTGGGCTCAATCTCACCCCTTGCACTGGGCTCAAACTCACCCCCCACACTGGGCTCAATCTCTCCCCCACACTGGGCTCAATATCTCCCCCTACACTGGGCTCAGTCTCTCCCCCTGCAATGGGCTCAATCTCTCCCCCTGCACTGGGCTCAATCTCTCCGTCCAAACTGGGCTCGATCTCTCCCCCCTGAAATGGGTTCAATCATTCCCTCAAACTGGGCTCAATCTCTCCCCACACTAGACTCAATCTCTACCCCACACAGGGCTCAATCTCTCCCCCCACATTGGGCTCAATCTCTCTCCCCACACTGGGCACAATCTCTCTCCACACTGAACTCAATCTCTCCCCTGTCACTGGACTCAATCTCTCCCCCTGCACTGGGATCAATCTCTTCCCCAAAAAGGGCACAATCTCTCCCCCCCACACTGGGCTCAATCTTTCTCTCCCCCCACACTGAGCCCAATTCTCTCCCCCTGCACTGGGCTCAATCTCTCTCCGCACACTGGGCTCAATCTCTCCCCCACACTGGGCTCAATCTCTCCCCCCCCACTGGGCTCAATCTCTCCCTGACACTGGGCTCAATCTCTCCCCCCACACCGGGCTCAATCTCTCCCCCACACTGGGCTCAATCTCTCTCCGCACACTGGGCTCAATCTCTCCCCCACACTGGGCTCAATCTCTCCCCCCCCACTGGGCTCAATCTCTCCCTGACACTGGGCTCAATCTCCACCCCACACTGGGCTCAATCTCTCTCCCCACACTGGGCTCAATCTCTCCCCGACACTGGGCTCAATCTCTCCCCCCACACTGGGCTCAATCTCTCCCCCACACTGGGCTCAATCTCTCCGCCCACACTGGGCTCAATCTCTCCCCCCCACACTGGGCTCAATCTTTCTCTCCCCCCACACTGAGCCCAATTCTCTCCCCCTGCACTGGGCTCAATCTCTCTCCGCACACTGGGCTCAATCTCTCCCCCACACTGGGCTCAATCTCTCCCCCCCCACTGGGCTCAATCTCTCCCCGACACCGGGCTCAATCTCTCCCCCCACACTGGGCTTAATCTCTCCCCCACACCGGGCTCAATCTCTCCCCCCACACTGGGCTCAATCTCTCCCCCACACCGGGCTCAATCTCTCCCCCCACACCGGGCTCAATCTCTCCCCCCCACTGGGCTCAATCTCTCCCTGACACTGGGCTCAATCTCTCCCCCCACACCGGGCTCAATCTCTCCCCCACACTGGGCTCAATCTCTCCCCCCCCACTGGGCTCAATCTCTCCCCCACACTGGGCTCAATCTCTCCCCGACACCGGGCTCAATCGCTCCCCCCACACTGGGCTCAATCTCTCCCTGACACTGGGCTCAATCTCTCCCCCCACACTGGGCTCAATCTCTCCCCCACACTGGGCTCAATCTCTCCCCCCCCACTGGGCTCAATCTCTCCCCCCCCACTGGGCTCAATCTCTCCCCCCACACTGGGCTTAATCTCTCCCCCACACAGGGTTCAATCTCTCCCTCCCCCCACACTGATTTCAATCTCTCCCCCCACACTGGGCTCAATCTCTCCGCCCACACTGGGCTCAATCTCTCCCCTACGCTTGGCTCAATCTCTCCCCCCCATACTGGGCTCAATCTCGCCCACACTGGTCTCAATCTCTCCCCCCGCACTGGGCTCAATCTCTCTTCCTCCACTGGGCTCAATCACACACCGCACACAGGGCTCAATCTCTCCCGCCCCCGCACACTGGGCTCAATCTCTCCGCCCACACTGGGCTCAATCTCTCCCCTACGCTTGGCTCAATCTCTTCCCCCCATACTGGGCTCAATCTCTCCCCCCTGCACTGGGCTCAATCTCTCCCCCCTGCACTGGACTCAATCTCTCCCCCAACACTGGGTTCAATCTCTCCCCCACACTGAGCCCATTCTCTCCCCCACACTGGGCTCAATCTCTCCCCCACACTGAGCACAATCTCTCCCCCACACTGGGCACAATCTCTACCCCCCACACTGGGCCCAATCGCTCTCCCCCTGCACTGGGCTCAATCTGTCCTTCCACACTTGGCTCCATCTCTCCACCCCCACACTGGGGTCAATCTCTCTCCCCCACACTGGTCTCAACCTCTCTCTCCCAGCATTGCGCTTAATCTGTCCCCCTGCAGTGTGCTCAATCTCTCTCCCCCACACCGGGCTCAATCTCTCCCCCCACAATGGGCTCAATCTCTCCCTCCCCCCCACAATGGGCTCAATCTCTCCCCCCACATTGGGTTCAACCTCTCTCTCCCCCACACTGAACCCAATCTCTCCCCCACACTGGGCACAATCTCTCCCCCCCCCACACTGGGCTCAATCTTTCTCTCCCCCCACACTGGGCCCAATTCTCTCCCCCTGTACTGGGCCCAATCACTCTCCCAGCACTGGGCTCAATCTCTCCCCCGCACTGGGCCCAATCTCTCTCCCCACACTGGTCTCAATCTCTCTCCCCCACACTGGGCACAATCTCTCCCCTCCACACTGGGCTCAATCTTTCTCTCCCCCCACACTGAGCCCAATTCTCTCCCCCTGCACTGGTCTCAATCTCTCTCCCCCACACTGGGCACAATCTCTCCCCTCCACACTGGGCTCAATCTTTCTCTCCCCCCACACTGAGCCCAATTCTCTCCCCCTGCACTGGGCCCAATCTCTCTCCCCGCACTGGGCTCAATCTCTCCCCCCGCACTGGGCCCAATCTCTCTCCCCACACTGGTCTCAACCTCTCTCCCCCACACTGCGCTTAATCTCTCCCCCCACACTCGGCTCAATCTCTCCCCCCCACACTTAGCTCAATCTCTCCCCACGCACGGGGCTCAATCTCTCCCCACGCACTGCACTCCATCTCTCCCCTACACTGGGCTCAATCTCTCTCCCCCACACTGGGCTCAATCTCTCCCCCCACACTGGTCTCAATCTCTCCCCCCACACGGGGCTCCATCTCTCTCCCCCACACTGGGCTCAATCTCTCCCCCTGCACTGCGCTTAATCTCTCCCCCTGCAGTGTGCTCAACCTCTCCCCCCACACTGGGCTTAATCTCTCCCCCCCCCACACTTGGCTCAATCTCTCCCCACACTGGGCTCAATCTCTTCCCGACACCGGGCTCAATCTCTCCCCCCACACTGGGCTCAATCTCTCCCCCTGAACTGGGGTCAATCTCTCCCCCACACTGGGCTCAATCTCTCCCGCTACACTGGGCTCAATCTCTCCCGCTGCACTGGGCTCAATCTCTCTCCCCACACTGGACTCAATCTCACCCCCCATGCTGGACTCAATCTCACCCCCCACGCTGGACTCAATCTCGCCCTCCACACTGGGCTCAATCTCCCCCTGCGCTGGGATCAATCTCTGCCCCCACACTGGGCTCAATCTCCCCCAGCGCTGGGCTCAATCTCTCCCCCACGCTGGGCTCAATCTCTCTCCCACACTGGGCTCAATCTCATCCTCCACAAGGGTTCAATCTCTCCCCCAACACTGGGCTCAATATCTTCCCCTACACTGGGCTCAATCTCACCCCTTGCACTGGGCTCAAACTCACCCCCCACACTGGGCTCAATCTCTCCCCCACACTGGGCTCAATATCTCCCCCTACACTGGGCTCAGTCTCTCCCCCTGCAATGGGCTCAATCTCTCCCCCTGCACTGGGCTCAATCTCTCCGTCCAAACTGGGCTCGATCTCTCCCCCCTGAAATGGGTTCAATCATTCCCTCAAACTGGGCTCAATCTCTCCCCACACTAGACTCAATCTCTACCCCACACAGGGCTCAATCTCTCCCCCCACATTGGGCTCAATCTCTCTCCCCACACTGGGCACAATCTCTCTCCACACTGAACTCAATCTCTCCCCTGTCACTGGACTCAATCACTCCCCCTGCACTGGGATCAATCTCTTCCCCAAAAAGGGCACAATCTCTCCCCCCCACACTGGGCTCAATCTTTCTCTCCCCCCACACTGAGCCCAATTCTCTCCCCCTGCACTGGGCTCAATCTCTCTCCGCACACTGGGCTCAATCTCTCCCCCACACTGGGCTCAATCTCTCCCCCCCCACTGGGCTCAATCTCTCCCCGACACCGGGCTCAATCTCTCCCCCCACACTGGGCTTAATCTCTCCCCCACACCGGGCTCAATCTCTCCCCCCACACTGGGCTCAATCTCTCCCCCACACCGGGCTCAATCTCTCCCCCCACACTGGGCTTAATCTCTCCCCCACACCGGGCTCAATCTCTCCCCCACACTGGGCTCAATCTCTCCCCCCCCACTGGGCTCAATCTCTCCCTGACACTGGGCTCAATCTCTCCCCCCACACCGGGCTCAATCTCTCCCCCACACTGGGCTCAATCTCTCCCCCCCCACTGGGCTCAATCTCTCCCCCACACTGGGCTCAATCTCTCCCCGACACCGGGCTCAATCTCTCCCCCCACACTGGGCTCAATCTCTCCCCCACACTGGGCTCAATCTCTCCCCCCCCACTGGGCTCAATCTCTCCCTGACACTGGGCTCAATCTCTCCCCCCACACCGGGCTCAATCTCTCCCCCACACTGGGCTCAATCTCTCCCCCCCCACTGGGCTCAATCTCTCCCCCACACTGGGCTCAATCTCTCCCCGACACCGGGCTCAATCTCTCCCCCCACACTGGGCTCAATCTCTCCCCCACACTGTGCTCAATCTCTCCCCCCCCACTGGGCTCAATCTCTCCCTGACACTGGGCTCAATCTCTCCCCCCACACCGGGCTCAATCTCTCCCCCACACTGGGCTCAATCTCTCCCCCGCCACTGGGCTCAATCTCTCCCCGACACCGGGCTCAATCTCTCCCCCCACACTGGGCTTAATCTCTCCCCCACACCGGGCTCAATCTCTCCCCCCACACTGGGCTCAATCTCTCCCCCACACCGGGCTCAATCTCTCCCCCCACACCGGGCTCAATCTCTCCCCCCCACTGGGCTCAATCTCTCCCTGACACTGGGCTCAATCTCTCCCCCCACACCGGGCTCAATCTCTCCCCCACACTGGGCTCAATCTCTCCCCCCCCACTGGGCTCAATCTCTCCCCCACACTGGGCTCAATCTCTCCCCGACACCGGGCTCAATCGCTCCCCCCACACTGGGCTCAATCTCTCCCTGACACTGGGCTCAATCTCTCCCCCCACACCGGGCTCAATCTCTCCCCCACACTGGGCTCAATCTCTCCCCCCCCACTGGGCTCAATCTCTCCCCCCCCACTGGGCTCAATCTCTCCCCCCACACTGGGCTTAATCTCTCCCCCACACAGGGTTCAATCTCTCCCTCCCCCCACACTGATTTCAATCTCTCCCCCCACACTGGGCTCAATCTCTCCGCCCACACTGGGCTCAATCTCTCCCCTACGCTTGGCTCAATCTCTCCCCCCCATACTGGGCTCAATCTCTCCCCACACTGGTCTCAATCTCTCCCCCCGCACTGGGCTCAATCTCTCTTCCTCCACTGGGCTCAATCACACACCGCACACAGGGCTCAATCTCTCCCGCCCCCGCACACTGGGCTCAATCTCTCCGCCCACACTGGGCTCAATCTCTCCCCTACGCTTGGCTCAATCTCTCCCCCCCATACTGGGCTCAATCTCTCCCCCCTGCACTGGGCTCAATCTCTCCCCCCTGCACTGGACTCAATCTCTCCCCCAACACTGGGTTCAATCTCTCCCCCACACTGAGCCCATTCTCTCCCCCACACTGGGCTCAATCTCTCCCCCACACTGAGCACAATCTCTCCCCCACACTGGGCACAATCTCTACCCCCCACACTGGGCCCAATCGCTCTCCCCCTGCACTGGGCTCAATCTGTCCTTCCACACTTGGCTCCATCTCTCCACCCCCACACTGGGGTCAATCTCTCTCCCCCACACTGGTCTCAACCTCTCTCTCCCAGCATTGCGCTTAATCTGTCCCCCTGCAGTGTGCTCAATCTCTCTCCCCCACACCGGGCTCAATCTCTCCCCCCACAATGGGCTCAATCTCTCCCTCCCCCCCACAATGGGCTCAATCTCTCCCCCCACATTGGGTTCAACCTCTCTCTCCCCCACACTGAACCCAATCTCTCCCCCACACTGGGCACAATCTCTCCCCCCCCCACACTGGGCTCAATCTTTCTCTCCCCCCACACTGGGCCCAATTCTCTCCCCCTGTACTGGGCCCAATCACTCTCCCCGCACTGGGCTCAATCTCTCCCCCGCACTGGGCCCAATCTCTCTCCCCACACTGGTCTCAATCTCTCTCCCCCACACTGGGCACAATCTCTCCCCTCCACACTGGGCTCAATCTTTCTCTCCCCCCACACTGAGCCCAATTCTCTCCCCCTGCACTGGTCTCAATCTCTCTCCCCCACACTGGGCACAATCTCTCCCCTCCACACTGGGCTCAATCTTTCTCTCCCCCCACACTGAGCCCAATTCTCTCCCCCTGCACTGGGCCCAATCTCTCTCCCCGCACTGGGCTCAATCTCTCCCCCCGCACTGGGCCCAATCTCTCTCCCCACACTGGTCTCAACCTCTCTCCCCCACACTGCGCTTAATCTCTCCCCCCACACTCGGCTCAATCTCTCCCCCCCACACTTAGCTCAATCTCTCCCCACGCACGGGGCTCAATCTCTCCCCACGCACTGCACTCCATCTCTCCCCTACACTGGGCTCAATCTCTCTCCCCCACACTGGGCTCAATCTCTCCCCCCACACTGGTCTCAATCTCTCCCCCCACACGGGGCTCCATCTCTCTCCCCCACACTGGGCTCAATCTCTCCCCCTGCACTGCGCTTAATCTCTCCCCCTGCAGTGTGCTCAACCTCTCCCCCCACACTGGGCTTAATCTCTCCCCCCCCCACACTTGGCTCAATCTCTCCCCACACTGGGCTCAATCTCTTCCCGACACCGGGCTCAATCTCTCCCCCCACACTGGGCTCAATCTCCACCCCACACTGGGCTCAATCTCTCCCCCTGAACTGGGGTCAATCTCTCCCCCACACTGGGCTCAATCTCTCCCGCTACACTGGGCTCAATCTCTCCCGCTGCACTGGGCTCAATCTCTCTCCCCACACTGGACTCAATCTCACCCCCCATGCTGGACTCAATCTCACCCCCCACGCTGGACTCAATCTCGCCCTCCACACTGGGCTCAATCTCCCCCTGCGCTGGGATCAATCTCTGCCCCCACACTGGGCTCAATCTCCCCCAGCGCTGGGCTCAATCTCTCCCCCACGCTGGGCTCAATCTCTCTCCCACACTGGGCTCAATCTCATCCTCCACAAGGGTTCAATCTCTCCCCCAACACTGGGCTCAATATCTTCCCCTACACTGGGCTCAATCTCACCCCTTGCACTGGGCTCAAACTCACCCCCCACACTGGGCTCAATCTCTCCCCCACACTGGGCTCAATATCTCCCCCTACACTGGGCTCAGTCTCTCCCCCTGCAATGGGCTCAATCTCTCCCCCTGCACTGGGCTCAATCTCTCCGTCCAAACTGGGCTCGATCTCTCCCCCCTGAAATGGGTTCAATCATTCCCTCAAACTGGGCTCAATCTCTCCCCACACTAGACTCAATCTCTACCCCACACAGGGCTCAATCTCTCCCCCCACATTGGGCTCAATCTCTCTCCCCACACTGGGCACAATCTCTCTCCACACTGAACTCAATCTCTCCCCTGTCACTGGACTCAATCTCTCCCCCTGCACTGGGATCAATCTCTTCCCCAAAAAGGGCACAATCTCTCCCCCCCACACTGGGCTCAATCTTTCTCTCCCCCCACACTGAGCCCAATTCTCTCCCCCTGCACTGGGCTCAATCTCTCTCCGCACAATGGGCTCAATCTCTCCCCCACACTGGGCTCAATCTCTCCCCCCCCACTGGGCTCAATCTCTCCCCGACACCGGGCTCAATCTCTCCCCCCACACTGGGCTTAATCTCTCCCCCACACCGGGCTCAATCTCTCCCCCCACACTGGGCTCAATCTCTCCCCCACACCGGGCTAAATCTCTCCCCCCACACTGGGCTTAATCTCTCCCCCACACCGGGCTCAATCTCTCCCCCACACTGGGCTCAATCTCTCCCCCCCCACTGGGCTCAATCTCTCCCTGACACTGGGCTCAATCTCTCCCCCCACACCGGGCTCAATCTCTCCCCCACACTGGGCTCAATCTCTCCCCCCCCACTGGGCTCAATCTCTCCCCCACACTGGGCTCAATCTCTCCCCAACACCGGGCTCAATCTCTCCCCCCACACTGGGCTCAATCTCTCCCCCACACTGGGCTCAATCTCTCCCCCCCCACTGGGCTCAATCTCTCCCTGACACTGGGCTCAATCTCTCCCCCCACACCGGGCTCAATCTCTCCCCCACACTGGGCTCAATCTCTCCCCCGCCACTGGGCTCAATCTCTCCCCCACACTGGGCTCAATCTCTCCCCGACACCGGGCTCAATCTCTCCCCCCACACTGGGCTCAATCTCTCCCCCACACTGGGCTCAATCTCTCCCCCCCCACTGGGCTCAATCTCTCCCTGACACTGGGCTCAATCTCTCCCCCCACACCGGGCTCAATCTCTCCCCCACACTGGGCTCAATCTCTCCCCCCCCACTGGGCTCAATCTCTCCCCCACACTGGGCTCAATCTCTCCCCGACACCGGGCTCAATCTCTCCCCCCACACTGGGCTCAATCTCTCCCCCACACTGGGCTCAATCTCTCCCCCCCCACTGGGCTCAATCTCTCCCTGACACTGGGCTCAATCTCTCCCCCCACACCGGGCTCAATCTCTCCCCCACACTGGGCTCAATCTCTCCCCCGCCACTGGGCTCAATCTCTCCCCCACACTGGGCTCAATCTCTCCCCGACACCGGGCTCAATCTCTCCCCCCACACTGGGCTCAATCTCTCCCCCACAGCGGGCTCAATCTCCACCCCCCCACTGGGCTCAATCTCTCCCCCCACACTGGGCTCAATCACACACCCCACACAGGGTTCAATCTCTCCCTCCCCCCACACTGCTTTCAATCTCTCCCCCCACACTGGGCTCAATCTCTCCGCCCACACTGGGCTCAATCTCTCCCCTACGCTTGGCTCAATCTCTCCCCCCCATACTGGGCTCAATCTCTCCCCACACTGGTCTCAATCTCTCCCCCCGCACTGGGCTCAATCTCTCTTCCTCCACTGGGCTCAATCACACACCGCACACAGGGCTCAATCTCTCCCGCCCCCGCACACTGGGCTCAATCTCTCCGCCCACACTGGGCTCAATCTCTCCCCTACGCTTGGCTCAATCTCTCCCCCCCATACTGGGCTCAATCTCTCCCCCCTGCACTGGGCTCAATCTCTCCCCCCTGCACTGGACTCAATCTCTCCCCCAACACTGGGTTCAATCTCTCCCCCACACTGAGCCCATTCTCTCCCCCACACTGGGCACAATCTCTACCCCCCACACTGGGCCCAATCGCTCTCCCCCTGCACTGGGCTCAATCTGTCCTTCCACACTTGGCTCCATCTCTCCACCCCCACACTGGGGTCAATCTCTCTCCCCCACACTGGTCTCAACCTCTCTCTCCCAGCATTGCGCTTAATCTGTCCCCCTGCAGTGTGCTCAATCTCTCTCCCCCACACCGGGCTCAATCTCTCCCCCCACAATGGGCTCAATCTCTCCCTCCCCCCCACAATGGGCTCAATCTCTCCCCCCACATTGGGTTCAACCTCTCTCTCCCCCACACTGAACCCAATCTCTCCCCCACACTGGGCACAATCTCTCCCCCCCCCCACACTGGGCTCAATCTTTCTCTCCCCCCACACTGGGCCCAATTCTCTCCCCCTGTACTGGGCCCAATCACTCTCCCCGCACTGGGCTCAATCTCTCCCCCGCACTGGGCCCAATCTCTCTCCCCACACTGGTCTCAATCTCTCTCCCCCACACTGGGCACAATCTCTCCCCTCCACACTGGGCTCAATCTTTCTCTCCCCCCACACTGAGCCCAATTCTCTCCCCCTGCACTGGTCTCAATCTCTCTCCCCCACACTGGGCACAATCTCTCCCCTCCAGACTGGGCTCAATCTTTCTCTCCCCCCACACTGAGCCCAATTCTCTCCCCCTGCACTGGGCCCAATCTCTCTCCCCGCACTGGGCTCAATCTCTCCCCCCGCACTGGGCCCAATCTCTCTCCCCACACTGGTCTCAACCTCTCTCCCCCACACTGCGCTTAATCTCTCCCCCCACACTCGGCTCAATCTCTCCCCCCCACACTTAGCTCAATCTCTCCCCACGCACGGGGCTCAATCTCTCCCCACGCACTGCACTCCATCTCTCCCCCACACTGGGCTCAATCTCTCTCCCCCACACTGGGCTCAATCTCTCCCCCCACACTGGTCTCAATCTCTCCCCCCACACGGGGCTCCATCTCTCTCCCCCACACTGGGCTCAATCTCTCCCCCTGCACTGCGCTTAATCTCTCCCCCTGCAGTGTGCTCAACCTCTCCCCCCACACTGGGCTTAATCTCTCCCCCCCCCACACTTGGCTCAATCTCTCCCCACACTGGGCTCAATCTCTCCCCCTGCACTGTGCTCAATCTCTTCCCGACACCGGGCTCAATCTCTCCCCCCACACTGGGCTCAATCTCCACCCCACACTGGGCTCAATCTCTCCCCCTGAACTGGGGTCAATCTCTCCCCCACACTGGGCTCAATCTCTCCCGCTACACTGGGCTCAATCTCTCCCGCTGCACTGGGCTCAATCTCTCTCCCCACACTGGACTCAATCTCACCCCCCATGCTGGACTCAATCTCACCCCCCACGCTGGACTCAATCTCGCCCTCCACACTGGGCTCAATCTCCCCCTGCGCTGGGATCAATCTCTGCCCCCACACTGGGCTCAATCTCCCCCAGCGCTGGGCTCAATCTCTCCCCCACGCTGGGCTCAATCTCTCTCCCACACTGGGCTCAATCTCATCCTCCACAAGGGTTCAATCTCTCCCCCAACACTGGGCTCAATATCTTCCCCTACACTGGGCTCAATCTCACCCCTTGCACTGGGCTCAAACTCACCCCCCACACTGGGCTCAATCTCTCCCCCACACTGGGCTCAATATCTCCCCCTACACTGGGCTCAGTCTCTCCCCCTGCAATGGGCTCAATCTCTCCCCCTGCACTGGGCTCAATCTCTCCGTCCAAACTGGGCTCGATCTCTCCCCCCTGAAATGGGTTCAATCATTCCCTCAAACTGGGCTCAATCTCTCCCCACACTAGACTCAATCTCTACCCCACACAGGGCTCAATCTCTCCCCCCACATTGGGCTCAATCTCTCTCCCCACACTGGGCACAATCTCTCTCCACACTGAACTCAATCTCTCCCCTGTCACTGGACTCAATCTCTCCCCCTGCACTGGGATCAATCTCTTCCCCAAAAAGGGCACAATCTCTCCCCCCCACACTGGGCTCAATCTTTCTCTCCCCCCACACTGAGCCCAATTCTCTCCCCCTGCACTGGGCTCAATCTCTCTCCGCACACTGGGCTCAATCTCTCCCCCACACTGGGCTCAATCTCTCCCCCCCCACTGGGCTCAATCTCTCCCCGACACCGGGCTCAATCTCTCCCCCCACACTGGGCTTAATCTCTCCCCCACACCGGGCTCAATCTCTCCCCCCACACTGGGCTCAATCTCTCCCCCACACCGGGCTCAATCTCTCCCCCCACACTGGGCTTAATCTCTCCCCCACACCGGGCTCAATCTCTCCCCCACACTGGGCTCAATCTCTCCCCCCCCACTGGGCTCAATCTCTCCCTGACACTGGGCTCAATCTCTCCCCCCACACCGGGCTCAATCTCTCCCCCACACTGGGCTCAATCTCTCCCCCCCCACTGGGCTCAATCTCTCCCCCACACTGGGCTCAATCTCTCCCCGACACCGGGCTCAATCTCTCCCCCCACACTGGGCTCAATCTCTCCCCCACACTGGGCTCAATCTCTCCCCCCCCACTGGGCTCAATCTCTCCCTGACACTGGGCTCAATCTCTCCCCCCACACCGGGCTCAATCTCTCCCCCACACTGGGCTCAATCTCTCCCCCGCCACTGGGCTCAATCTCTCCCCCACACTGGGCTCAATCTCTCCCCGACACCGGGCTCAATCTCTCCCCCCACACTGGGCTCAATCTCTCTCCGCACACTGGGCTCAATCTCTCCCCCACACTGGGCTCAATCTCTCCCCCCACACTGGGCTCAATCACACACCCCACACAGGGTTCAATCTCTCCCTCCCCCCACACTGCTTTCAATCTCTCCCCCCACACTGGGCTCAATCTCTCCCCTACGCTTGGCTCAATCTCTCCCCCCCATACTGGGCTCAATCTCTCCCCACACTGGTCTCAATCTCTCCCCCCGCACTGGGCTCAATCTCTCTTCCTCCACTGGGCTCAATCACACACCGCACACAGGGCTCAATCTCTCCCGCCCCCGCACACTGGGCTCAATCTCTCCGCCCACACTGGGCTCAATCTCTCCCCCCGCACTGGGCTCAATCTCTCTTCCTCCACTGGGCTCAATCACACACCGCACACAGGGCTCAATCTCTCCCGCCCCCGCACACTGGGCTCAATCTCTCCGCCCACACTGGGCTCAATCTCTCCCCTACGCTTGGCTCAATCTCTCCCCCCCATACTGGGCTCAATCTCTCCCCCCTGCACTGGGCTCAATCTCTCCCCCCTGCACTGGACTCAATCTCTCCCCCAACACTGGGTTCAATCTCTCCCCCACACTGAGCCCATTCTCTCCCCCACACTGGGCACAATCTCTACCCCCCACACTGGGCCCAATCGCTCTCCCCCTGCACTGGGCTCAATCTGTCCTTCCACACTTGGCTCCATCTCTCCACCCCCACACTGGGGTCAATCTCTCTCCCCCACACTGGTCTCAACCTCTCTCTCCCAGCATTGCGCTTAATCTGTCCCCCTGCAGTGTGCTCAATCTCTCTCCCCCACACCGGGCTCAATCTCTCCCCCCACAATGGGCTCAATCTCTCCCTCCCCCCCACAATGGGCTCAATCTCTCCCCCCACATTGTGTTCAACCTCTCTCTCCCCCACACTGAACCCAATCTCTCCCCCACACTGGGCACAATCTCTCCCCCCCCCACACTGGGCTCAATCTTTCTCTCCCCCCACACTGGGCCCAATTCTCTCCCCCTGTACTGGGCCCAATCACTCTCCCCGCACTGGGCTCAATCTCTCCCCCGCACTGGGCCCAATCTCTCTCCCCACACTGGTCTCAATCTCTCTCCCCCACACTGGGCACAATCTCTCCCCTCCACACTGGGCTCAATCTTTCTCTCCCCCCACACTGAGCCCAATTCTCTCCCCCTGCACTGGTCTCAATCTCTCTCCCCCACACTGGGCACAATCTCTCCCCTCCACACTGGGCTCAATCTTTCTCTCCCCCCACACTGAGCCCAATTCTCTCCCCCTGCACTGGGCCCAATCTCTCTCCCCGCACTGGGCTCAATCTCTCCCCCCGCACTGGGCCCAATCTCTCTCCCCACACTGGTCTCAACCTCTCTCCCCCACACTGCGCTTAATCTCTCCCCCCACACTCGGCTCAATCTCTCCCCCCCACACTTAGCTCAATCTCTCCCCACGCACGGGGCTCAATCTCTCCCCACGCACTGCACTCCATCTCTCCCCCACACTGGGCTCAATCTCTCTCCCCCACACTGGGCTCAATCTCTCCCCCCACACTGGTCTCAATCTCTCCCCCCACACGGGGCTCCATCTCTCTCCCCCACACTGGGCTCAATCTCTCCCCCTGCACTGCGCTTAATCTCTCCCCCTGCAGTGTGCTCAACCTCTCCCCCCACACTGGGCTTAATCTCTCCCCCCCCCACACTTGGCTCAATCTCTCCCCACACTGGGCTCAATCTCTCCCCCTGCACTGTGCTCAATCTCTTCCCGACACCGGGCTCAATCTCTCCCCCCACACTGGGCTCAATCTCCACCCCACACTGGGCTCAATCTCTCCCCCTGAACTGGGGTCAATCTCTCCCCCACACTGGGCTCAATCTCTCCCGCTACACTGGGCTCAATCTCTCCCGCTGCACTGGGCTCAATCTCTCTCCCCACACTGGACTCAATCTCACCCCCCATGCTGGACTCAATCTCACCCCCCACGCTGGACTCAATCTCGCCCTCCACACTGGGCTCAATCTCCCCCTGCGCTGGGATCAATCTCTGCCCCCACACTGGGCTCAATCTCCCCCAGCGCTGGGCTCAATCTCTCCCCCACGCTGGGCTCAATCTCTCCCCCCACACTGGGCTCAATCTCTCTCCCACACTGGGCTCAATCTCATCCTCCACAAGGGTTCAATCTCTCCCCCAACACTGGGCTCAATATCTTCCCCTACACTGGGCTCAATCTCACCCCTTGCACTGGGCTCAAACTCACCCCCCACACTGGGCTCAATCTCTCCCCCACACTGGGCTCAATATCTCCCCCTACACTGGGCTCAGTCTCTCCCCCTGCAATGGGCTCAATCTCTCCCCCTGCACTGGGCTCAATCTCTCCGTCCAAACTGGGCTCGATCTCTCCCCCCTGAAATGGGTTCAATCATTCCCTCAAACTGGGCTCAATCTCTCCCCACACTAGACTCAATCTCTACCCCACACAGGGCTCAATCTCTCCCCCCACATTGGGCTCAATCTCTCTCCCCACACTGGGCACAATCTCTCTCCACACTGAACTCAATCTCTCCCCTGTCACTGGACTCAATCTCTCCCCCTGCACTGGGATCAATCTCTTCCCCAAAAAGGGCACAATCTCTCCCCCCCACACTGGGCTCAATCTTTCTCTCCCCCCACACTGAGCCCAATTCTCTCCCCCTGCACTGGGCTCAATCTCTCTCCGCACACTGGGCTCAATCTCTCCGCCACACTGGGCTCAATCTCTCCACCCCCACTGGGCTCAATCTCTCCCCGACACCGGGCTCAATCTCTCCCCCCACACTGGGCTTAATCTCTCCCCCACACCGGGCTCAATCTCTCCCCCCACACTGGGCTCAATCTCTCCCCCACACTGGGCTCAATCTCTCCCCCCCCACTGGGCTCAATCTCTCCCTGACACTGGGCTCAATCTCTCCCCCCACACCGGGCTCAATCTCTCCCCCACACTGGGCTCAATCTCTCCCCCGCCACTGGGCTCAATCTCTCCCCCACACTGGGCTCAATCTCTCCCCGACACCGGGCTCAATCTCTCCCCCCACACTGGGCTCAATCTCTCCCCCACAGCGGGCTCAATCTCCACCCCACACTGGGCTCAATCTCTCCCCCCACACTGGGCTCAATCACACACCCCACACAGGGTTCAATCTCTCCCTCCCCCCACACTGCTTTCAATCTCACCCCCACACTGGGCTCAATCTCTCCGCCCACACTGGGCTCAATCTCTCCCCCCCACACTGGGCTCAATCTTTCTCTCCCCCCACACTGAGCCCAATTCTCTCCCCCTGCACTGGGCTCAATCTCTCTCCGCACACTGGGCTCAATCTCTCCCCCACACTGGGCTCAATCTCTCCCCCCCCACTGGGCTCAATCTCTCCCCGACACCGGGCTCAATCTCTCCCCCCACACTGGGCTTAATCTCTCCCCCACACCGGGCTCAATCTCTCCCCCCACACTGGGCTCAATCTCTCCCCCACACCGGGCTCAATCTCTCCCCCCACACTGGGCTTAATCTCTCCCCCACACCGGGCTCAATCTCTCCCCCCACACTGGGCTCAATCTCTCCCCCACACTGGGCTCAATCTCTCCCCCCCACTGGGCTCAATCTCTCCCTGACACTGGGCTCAATCTCTCCCCCCACACCGGGCTCAATCTCTCCCCCACACTGGGCTCAATCTCTCCCCCCCCACTGGGCTCAATCTCTCCCCCACACTGGGCTCAATCTCTCCCCGACACCGGGCTCAATCTCTCCCCCCACATTGGGCTCAATCTCTCCCTGACACTGGGCTCAATCTCTCCCCCCACACCGGGCTCAATCTCTCCCCCACACTGGGCTCAATCTCTCCCCCCCCACTGGGCTCAATCTCTCCCCCCCCACTGGGCTCAATCTCTCCCCCCACACTGGGCTTAATCTCTCCCCCACACAGGGTTCAATCTCTCCCTCCCCCCACACTGCTTTCAATCTCTCCCCCCACACTGGGCTCAATCTCTCCGCCCACACTGGGCTCAATCTCTCCCCTACGCTTGGCTCAATCTCTCCCCCCCATACTGGGCTCAATCTCTCCCCACACTGGTCTCAATCTCTCCCCCCGCACTGGGCTCAATCTCTCTTCCTCCACTGGGCTCAATCACACACCGCACACAGGGCTCAATCTCTCCCGCCCCCGCACACTGGGCTCAATCTCTCCGCCCACACTGGGCTCAATCTCTCCCCTACGCTTGGCTCAATCTCTCCCCCCCATACTGGGCTCAATCTCTCCCCCCTGCACTGGGCTCAATCTCTCCCCCCGCACTGGGCTCAATCTCTCCGCCCACACTGGGCTCAATCTCTCTCCTACGCTTGGCTCAATCTCTCCCCCCCATACTGGGCTCAATCTCTCCCCCCTGCACTGGGCTCAATCTCTCCCCCCTGCACTGGACTCAATCTCTCCCCCAACACTGGGTTCAATCTCTCCCCCACACTGAGCCCATTCTCTCCCCCACACTGGGCTCAATCTCTCCCCCACACTGAGCACAATCTCTCCCCCACACTGGGCACAATCTCTACCCCCCACACTGGGCCCAATCGCTCTCCCCCTGCACTGGGCTCAATCTGTCCTTCCACACTTGGCTCCATCTCTCCACCCCCACACTGGGGTCAATCTCTCTCCCCCACACTGGTCTCAACCTCTCTCTCCCAGCATTGCGCTTAATCTGTCCCCCTGCAGTGTGCTCAATCTCTCTCCCCCACACCGGGCTCAATCTCTCCCCCCACAATGGGCTCAATCTCTCCCTCCCCCCCACAATGGGCTCAATCTCTCCCCCCACACTGGGTTCAACCTCTCTCTCCCCCACACTGAACCCAATCTCTCCCCCACACTGGGCTCAATCTCTCCCCCACACTGGGCTCAATCTCTCCCCCCCCACTGGGCTCAATCTCTCCCTGACACTGGGCTCAATCTCTCCCCCCACACTGGGCTCAATCTCTCCGCCCACACTGGGCTCAATCTCTCCCCCCCACACTGGGCTCAATCTTTCTCTCCCCCCACACTGAGCCCAATTCTCTCCCCCTGCACTGGGCTCAATCTCTCCCCCCACACTGGGCTCAATCTCTCCCCCACACTGGGCTCAATCTCTCCCCCCCCACTGGGCTCAATCTCTCCCCGACACTGGGCTCAATCTCTCCCCCCACACTGGGCTTAATCTCTCCCCCACACCGGGCTCAATCTCTCCCCCCACACTGGGCTCAATCTCTCCCCCACACCGGGCTCAATCTCTCCCCCCACACTGGGCTTAATCTCTCCCCCACACCGGGCTCAATCTCTCCCCACACACTGGGCTCACTCTCTCCCCCACACTGGGCTCAATCTCTCCCCCCCCACTGGGCTCAATCTCTCCCTGACACTGGGCTCAATCTCTCCCCCCACACCGGGCTCAATCTCTCCCCCACACTGGGCTCAATCTCTCCCCCCCCACTGGGCTCAATCTCTCCCCCACACTGGGCTCAATCTCTCCCCGACACCGGGCTCAATCTCTCCCCCCACACTGGGCTCAATCTCTCCCCCCCCACTGGGCTCAATCTCTCCCTGACACACGGCTCAATCTCTCCCCCACACTGGGCTCAATCTCTCCCCCACCACTGGGCTCAATCTCTCCCCCACACTGGGCTCAATCTCTCCCCGACACCGGGCTCAATCTCTCCCCCCACACTGGGCTCAATCTCTCCCCTACGCTTGGCTCAATCTCTCCCCCCACTGGGCTCAATCTCTCCGCCCGCACTGGGCTCAATCTCTCCCCCCCACACTGGGCTCAATCTCTCCCCCCACACTGGGCTCAATCTCTCCCCCACACCGGGCTCAATCTCTCCCCCCACACTGGGCTCAATCTCTCCCCCACACTGGGCTGAATCTCTCCCCCCCACACTGGGCTCAATCTCTCCCCCCACACTGGGCTTAATCTCTCCCCCACACTGGGCTTAATCTCTCCCCCACACCGGGCTCAATCTCTCCCCCACACTGGGCTCAATCTCTCCCCCCCCACTGGGCTCAATCTCTCCCCCACACTGGGCTCAATCTCTCCCCGACACCGGGCTCAATCTCTCCCCACACTGGGCTCAATCTCTCCCCCACTCTGGGCTCAATCTCTCCCCCCCCACTGGGCTCAATCTCTCCCTGACACTGGGCTCAATCTCTCCCCCCACACCGGGCTCAATCTCTCCCCCACACTGGGCTCAATCTCTCCCCCCCCACTGGGCTCAATCTCTCCCCCACACTGGGCTCAATCTCTCCCCGACACCGGGCTCAATCTCTCCCCCCACACTGGGCTCAATCTCTCCCCCACAGCGGGCTCAATCTCCACCCCACACTGGGCTCAATCTCTCCCCCCACACTGGGCTCAATCACACACCCCACACAGGGTTCAATCTCTCCCTCCCCCCACACTGCTTTCAATCTCTCCCCCCACACTGGGCTCAATCTCTCCGCCCACACTGGGCTCAATCTCTCCCCTACGCTTGGCTCAATCTCTCCCCCCACACTGGGCTCAATCTCTCCGCCCACACTGGGCTCAATCTCTCCCCTACGCTTGGCTCAATCTCCACCCCACACTGGGCTCAATCTCTCCCCCCACACTGGGCTCAATCACACACCCCACACAGGGTTCAATCTCTCCCTCCCCCCACACTGCTTTCAATCTCTCCCCCCACACTGGGCTCAATCTCTCCGCCCACACTGGGCTCAATCTCTCCCCTACGCTTGGCTCAATCTCTCCCCCCCATACTGGTCTCAATCTCTCCCCCCGCACTGGGCTCAATCTCTCTTCCTCCACTGGGCTCAATCACACACCGCACACAGGGCTCAATCTCTCCCGCCCCCGCACACTGGGCTCAATCTCTCCGCCCACACTGGGCTCAATCTCTCCCCTACGCTTGGCTCAATCTCTCCCCCCCATACTGGGCTCAATCTCTCCCCCCTGCACTGGGCTCAATCTCTCCCCCCTGCACTGGACTCAATCTCTCCCCCAACACTGGGTTCAATCTCTCCCCCACACTGAGCCCATTCTCTCCCCCACACTGGGCACAATCTCTACCCCCCACACTGGGCCCAATCGCTCTCCCCCTGCACTGGGCTCAATCTGTCCTTCCACACTTGGCTCCATCTCTCCACCCCCACACTGGGGTCAATCTCTCTCCCCCACACTGGTCTCAACCTCTCTCTCCCAGCATTGCGCTTAATCTGTCCCCCTGCAGTGTGCTCAATCTCTCTCCCCCACACCGGGCTCAATCTCTCCCCCCACAATGGGCTCAATCTCTCCCTCCCCCCCACAATGGGCTCAATCTCTCCCCCCACATTGGGTTCAACCTCTCTCTCCCCCACACTGAACCCAATCTCTCCCCCACACTGGGCACAATCTCTCCCCCCCCCACACTGGGCTCAATCTTTCTCTCCCCCCACACTGGGCCCAATTCTCTCCCCCTGTACTGGGCCCAATCACTCTCCCCGCACTGGGCTCAATCTCTCCCCCGCACTGGGCCCAATCTCTCTCCCCACACTGGTCTCAATCTCTCTCCCCCACACTGGGCACAATCTCTCCCCTCCACACTGGGCTCAATCTTTCTCTCCCCCCACACTGAGCCCAATTCTCTCCCCCTGCACTGGGCCCAATCTCTCTCCCCGCACTGGGCTCAATCTCTCCCCCCGCACTGGGCCCAATCTCTCTCCCCACACTGGTCTCAACCTCTCTCCCCCACACTGCGCTTAATCTCTCCCCCCACACTCGGCTCAATCTCTCCCCCCCACACTTAGCTCAATCTCTCCCCACGCACGGGGCTCAATCTCTCCCCACGCACTGCACTCCATCTCTCCCCCACACTGGGCTCAATCTCTCTCCCCCACACTGGGCTCAATCTCTCCCCCCACACTGGTCTCAATCTCTCCCCCCACACGGGGCTCCATCTCTCTCCCCCACACTGGGCTCAATCTCTCCCCCTGCACTGCGCTTAATCTCTCCCCCTGCAGTGTGCTCAACCTCTCCCCCCACACTGGGCTTAATCTCTCCCCCCCCCACACTTGGCTCAATCTCTCCCCACAATGGGCTCAATCTCTCCCTCCCCCCCACAATGGGCTCAATCTCTCCCCCCACACTGGGTTCAACCTCTCTCTCCCCCACACTGAGCCCAATCTCTCCCCCACACTGGGCACAATCTCTCCCCCCCCACACTGGGCTCAATCTTTCTCTCCCCCCACACTGGGCCCAATTCTCTCCCCCTGTACTGGGCCCAATCTCTCTCCCCGCACTGGGCTCAATCTCTCCCCCGCACTGGGCCCAATCTCTCCCCCCACACTGGTCTCAACCTCTCTCCCCCACACTGGGCACAATCTCTCCCCCCCACACTGGGCTCAATCTTTCTCTCCCCCCACACTGAGCCCAATTCTCTCCCCCTGTACTGGGCCCAATCTCTCTCCCTGCACTGGGCTCAATCTCTCCCCCGCACTGGGCCCAATCTCTCTCCCCACACTGGTCTCAACTTCTCTCCCCCAGCACTGCGCTTAATCTCTCCCCCCACACTCGGCTCAATCTCTCCCCCCCACACTTAGCTCAATCTCTCCCCACGCACGGGGCTCAATCTCTCCCCACGCACTGCACTCCATCTCTCCCCACACTGGATTCAATCTCACTCCCCCACATTGGGCTCAATCTCTCCCCACGCACTGGGCTCCATCTCTCTCCCCCACACTGGGCTCAATCTCTCCCCCTGCACTGCGCTTAATCTCTCCCCCTGCAGTGTGCTCAACCTCTCCCCCACACTTGGCTCAATCTCTCCCCACACTGGGCTCAATCTCTCCCCCACACTGGGCTCAATCTCTCCCCCCACACTGGGCTCAATCTCTCCCCCACACTGGGCTCAATCTCTCCCCACACTGGGCTCAATCTCTCCCCCACACTGGGTTCAATCTCTCCCCCCACACGGGGCTCCATCTCTCTCCCCCACACTGGGCTCAATCTCTCCCCCTGCACTGCGCTTAATCTCTCCCCCTGCAGTGTGCTCAACCTCTCCCCCCACACTGGGCTTAATCTCTCCCCCCCCCACACTTGGCTCAATCTCTCCCCACAATGGGCTCAATCTCTCCCTCCCCCCCACAATGGGCTCAATCTCTCCCCCCACACTGGGTTCAACCTCTCTCTCCCCCACACTGAGCCCAATCTCTCCCCCACACTGGGCACAATCTCTCCCCCCCCACACTGGGCTCAATCTTTCTCTCCCCCCACACTGGGCCCAATTCTCTCCCCCTGTACTGGGCCCAATCTCTCTCCCCGCACTGGGCTCAATCTCTCCCCCGCACTGGGCCCAATCTCTCCCCCCACACTGGTCTCAACCTCTCTCCCCCACACTGGGCACAATCTCTCCCCCCCACACTGGGCTCAATCTTTCTCTCCCCCCACACTGAGCCCAATTCTCTCCCCCTGTACTGGGCCCAATCTCTCTCCCTGCACTGGGCTCAATCTCTCCCCCGCACTGGGCCCAATCTCTCTCCCCACACTGGTCTCAACTTCTCTCCCCCAGCACTGCGCTTAATCTCTCCCCCCACACTCGGCTCAATCTCTCCCCCCCACACTTAGCTCAATCTCTCCCCACGCACGGGGCTCAATCTCTCCCCACGCACTGCACTCCATCTCTCCCCACACTGGATTCAATCTCACTCCCCCACATTGGGCTCAATCTCTCCCCACGCACTGGGCTCCATCTCTCTCCCCCACACTGGGCTCAATCTCTCCCCCTGCACTGCGCTTAATCTCTCCCCCTGCAGTGTGCTCAACCTCTCCCCCACACTTGGCTCAATCTCTCCCCACACTGGGCTCAATCTCTCCCCCACACTGGGCTCAATCTCTCCCCCCACACTGGGCTCAATCTCTCCCCCACACTGGGCTCAATCTCTCCCCACACTGGGCTCAATCTCTCCCCCACACTGGGCTCAATCTCTCCCCACACTGGGCTCAATCTCTCCCCCACACTGGGCTCAATCTCTCCCCACACTGGGCTCAATCTCTCCCCCACACTGGGCTCAATCTCTCCCCCACACTGGGCTCAATCTCTCCCCCACACCGGACTCAATCTCTCCCCCACACCGGGCTCAATCTCTCCCCCCACACTGGGCTCAATCTCTCCCCCACACCGGACTCAATCTCTCCCCCACACCGGGCTCAATCTCTCCCCCCACACTGTGCTCAATCTCTCCCCGACACCGGGCTCAATCTCTCCCCCACACCGGGCTCAATCTCTCCCCCACACTGGGCTCAATCTCTCCCCCACACCGGACTCAATCTCTCCCCCACACCGGGCTCAATCTCTCCCCCCACACTGTGCTCAATCTCTCCCCGACACCGGGCTCAATCTCTCCCCCACACCGGGCTCAATCTCTCCCCCACACCGGGCTCAATCTCTCCCCCCACACTGTGCTCAATCTCTCCCCGACACCGGACTCAATCTCTCCCCCACACCGGGCTCAATCTCTCCCCCCACACTGGGCTCAATCTCTCCCCCCACATTGTGCTCAATCTCTCCCCGACACTGGGCTCAATCTCTCCCCCACACTGGGCTCAATCTCTCCCCCACACTGGGCACAATCTCTCCCCCCACACTGGGCTCAATCTCTCCTCCCACACTGGGCTCAATCTCTCCCCGACACAGGGCTCAATCTCTCCCCGACACCGGGCTCAATCTCTCCCCCACACTGGGCTCAATCTCTCCCCCCACACTGGGCACAATCTCTCCCTCAACACTGTGCTCAATCTCTCCCCCACACCGGGCTCAATCTCTCCCCCCACACTGGGCTCAATCTCTCCCCCCACACTGGGCTCAATCTCTCCCCGACACAGGGCTCAATCTCTCCCCCACACTGGGCACAATCTCTACCTCCAACACTGTGCTCAATCTTTCTCTCCCCCCACACTGGGCCCAATTGCTCTCCCCCACACTGGGCTCAATCTCTTCCCATGCACTGGGCTCAATCTCCCCCCCCGTACTGGGTTCAATCTCTCCCCCACACTGAGCCCAATCTCTTCCCCACGCTGGGCACAATCTCTCCCCCCCACACTGGGCTCAATCTTTCTTTCCCCCCGCACTGGGCTCAATCTCTACCCCCGCACTGGGCTCAATCTCTCCCCCCGCACGGGCTCAATCTCTCCCCCACACTGGACTCAATCTCTCACCCCGCACGGGCTCAATCTCTCCCCCCGCACGGGGCTCAATCTCTCCCCCACACTGGACTCAATCTCTCCCCCCGCACGGGCTCAATCTCTCCGCCCGCACTGGGCTCAATCTCTCCCCCACGCTGGGCTCAATCTCTCCCCCACGCTGGGCACAATCTCTCCCCCCCAAACTTCGCTCAATCCTTCTCTCCCCCCGCACTGGGCTCAATCTCTCTCCCCACACTGGTCTCAACCTCTCTCCCCCAGCACTGCGCTTAATCTCTCCACCTGCACTGGGCTCAATCTCTCCCCGCACACTGGGTTCAATCTCTCCCCCACACTGAGCCCAATCTCTCCCCGTGCACTGGACTCAATCTCGCCCCCTGCACTGAGCCCAATCTCTCCCCCACACTGGGCTCAATGTCTCCCCGTGCACTGGACTTAATCTCTCCCCCTGAACTGGGCTCAATCTCTCCCCTGACGCTGGGCTCAATCTCACCTCCTGCACTGGGCTCAAACTGCCCCCCCACACTGGGCTTAAGCTCTCCCCACACTGGGCTCAATGTGGGCGGCACGGTGGCACAGTGGTTAGCACTGCTGCCTCACAGCGCCAGAGACCCGGGTTCAATTCCCGCCTCAGGCGACTGACTGTGTGGAGTTTGCACATTCTCCCCGTGTCTGCGTGGGTTTCCTCCGGGTGCTCCGGTTTCCTCCCACAGTCCAAAAGATGTGCAGGGTCAGGTGAATTGGCCATGCTAAATTGCCCGTAGTGTTAGGTAAGGGGTAAATGTAGGGGTATGGGTGGGTTTCGCTTCGGCGGGTCGGTGTGGACTTGTTGGGCCGAAGGGCCTGTTTCTACACTGTAATGTAATCTAATCTAAGTCTCTCCAAACTGGAATCAATCGCTCCCCCGACACTGGTCTCAATATCTATCCCTGCACTGGGCTCAATCTCTCTCCCCCCACACCGTGCTCTATCTTCCCCCATACTGGGCTCAATCTCCCGCTACACTGGGCTCAATCTCCCCACATACTGGGCTCAATTCCCCCCCACACTGGGCTCAATCTCTCTCCCCCCTACTGGGCTTAATTTCTTCCCCTGCACTGGGCTCAATCACACCCCCCACACTGGGCTCAAACTCTCCCCCCCTGCACTGGGCTCAATCTCTCACCCCACACTGGACTCAATCTCTCCCCCACACTGGACTCAATCTCTCCCCCCGCACGGGCTCAATCTCTCCCCCCGCACTGGGCTCAATCTCTCCCCCACACTGGGCTCAATCTCTCCCCCACGCTAGGCACAATCTCTCCCCCCCAAACTGGGCTCAATCTTTCTCTCCCCCCGCACTGGGCTCAATCTCTCGCCCCCTGCACTGGGCTCAATCTCTCTCCCCACACTGGTCTCAACCTCTCTCCCCCAGCACTGCGCTTAATCTCTCCACCTGCACTGGTCTCAATATCTATTCCCGCACTGGGCTCAATCTCTCTCCCCCCACACCGGGCTCAATCTCCCCCTACACCGGGCTCTATCTTCCCCCATACTGGGCTCAATCTCCCCCTACACTGGGCTCAATCTCCCCACATACTGGGCTCAATCCCCCCCACACTGGGCTCAATCTCTCTCCCCCCACACCGGGCTCAATCTCCCCCTACACCGGGCTCTATCTTCCCCCATACTGGGCTCAATCTCCCCCTACACTGGGCTCAATCTCCCCACATACTGGGCTCAATCCCCCCCACACTGAGCTCAATCTCTCTCCCCCCACACCGGGCTCAATCTCTGCCCCCACACTGAGCCCAATCTCTCCCCCCACACTGGGCTCAATCTCCCCCTACACTGGGCTCAATCTCCCCACATACTGGGCTCAATCCCCCCCACACTGAGCTCAATCTCTCTCCCCCATACTGGGTTCAATCTCTGCCCCCACACTGAGCCCAATCTCTCCCCCCACACTGGGCTCAATCTCTCCCCCCCTGCACTGGGCTCAATCTTTCCCCCCCTGCACTGGGCTCAATCTCTCCCCCCACACTGGGCTCAATCTCTCCCCCCACACTGGGCTCAATCTCTCCCCCCCTGCACTGGGCTCAATCTCCCCCCATACTGGGCTCAATCTCTCCCCCACACTGGGTTCAATCTCTGCCCCCACACTGAACCCAATCTCTCTCCCCACACTGGGCACAATCTCTCCCCCCACACTGGGCCTAATCTCTCTCCCCCTGCACTTGGCTCAATCTGTTCCCCCCACACTGGGGTCAATCTCTCTCCCCACGCTGGTCTCAACCTCTCTCCCCCAGCACTGCGCTTAATCTCTCCCCCTGCAGTGTGGTCAATCTCTCCCCCCACACTGGGGTCAATCTCTTCCCCCCCACACTTGGTTCAATCTCTCCCCATGTACGGGGCTCAATCTCTCCTCCCGACACTGGGCTCAATCTCTCTCCCCCTGCACTGGGCTCAATCTCTCTCCCCAACACTGGGCTCAATCTCTCTCCCCGACACTGGGCTCAATATCTCCCCCGACACTGGGCACAATCTCTACGCCACACTGGGCTCAATCTATCCCCACACTGGGCTCAATCTCTCACCCTGCACTGGGCTCAATCTCTCCCCCACACTAGGCTCAATCTCGTCCCCACACTGGACTCAATCTCTCCCCCAGCACTGGTCTCAATCATTCCCCCTGCACTGGGCTCAATCCCTCCCCGTGAACTGGACTCAATCTCACCCCCTGCACGGGGTTCAATCTCTCCGCTCACATTGGGCTCAATCTCTCCCCGTGCACTGGACTCAAACTCTCCCCGTGCACTGGACTCAATCTCTCCCCCTTGCACTGGCCTCAATCTCACCCCCACGCTGGGCGCAACCTCTCCCCTACACTGGTCTCAAACTCGCCCCACACTGGGTTCAATCTCTCCCCCACACTGAGCCCGATCTCTCCCCCACACTGGGCTATATCCCCCCCCTTGCATTGGACTTAATCTCTCCCCCTGAACTGGGCTCAATCTCTCCCCTGACGCTGGGCTCAATTTCACCTCCTGCACTGGGCTCAAACTTCCCCCCACACTGGGCTTAAGCTCTCCCCACACTGGGCTCAATGTCTCACCAAACTGGACTCAATCTCTATCCCCGCACTGGGCTCAATCTCTCTCCTCCCACACCGGGCTCAATCTTCCCCTATACTGGGCTCAATCTCCCCACATACTGGACTCAATCCCCCCCCACACTGGGCTCAATCTCCCCACATACTGGACTCAATCCCCCCCCACACTGGGCTCAATCTCTCCCCCCCCACACTGGGCACAATCTCTCCCCCCAACACTGGGCTCAATCTCTTGCCCCCTTGCACTGGGCTCAATCTTTCTCTCCCCCCCACACTGGGCTCAATCTCTCCCCCCCACACTGGGCACAATCTCTCCCCCCCACACTGGGCTCAATCTTTCTCTCCCCCCCACACTGGGCACAATCTCTCCCCCCCACACTGGGCCCAATCTCTCTCCCCTTGCACTTGGCTCAATCTCTCTCCCCTCATTTGTCTCAATCTCTCTCCCCAATACAGGGCTCAATCTCACCCCCTGCACTGGGTTAAATCTTTCCCCCAACACTGTGCTCAATCTCTACGCCACAATGGACTCAATTTCTTCCCACACACTGGGTTCAATCTCCCCCCACACTGGGCTCAATCTCTCCCCCCACACTGTGCTCAATCTCTACCCACACTGGACTCAATTTCTTCCCACACACTGGGTTCAATCTCCCCCCACACTGGGCTCAATCTCTCCCCCCACACTGGGCTCAATCTGTCCCCACACTGGACTCAATCTCTCCCCACACTGGACTGAATCTCTCCCCCCACACTGGGCTCAATCTGTCCCCACACTGGACTCAATCTCTCCCCACACTGGACTGAATCTCTCCCCCCACACTGGGCTCAATCTCTCACCCTGCAATGGGCTCAATCTCTCCCCCACACTGGGCTCAATCGTTCCCTCACACTGGGCTCAATCTCTCCCCACACTGGGCTCAATCTCGCCCCCCACACTGGACTCAATCTCACCCCCACACTGGTCTCAATCATTCCCCCTGCACTGGACTCAATCTCACCCCCCACACTGGGCTCAATCCCTCCCCCTGCACTGGACTCAATCTCACCACCCACACTGGGCTCAATCTCTCCCCGTGCACTGGACTCAATCTCTCACCCTGCGCTGTGCTCAATCTCTCCCCACTGCACTGGCCTCAATCTTACCCCCCACGCTGGGCGCAACCTCTCCCCTACACTGGTCTCAAACTCTCACCACACTGGGTTCAAAAATCTCCTCCTGCACTGGGCTCAATCTTTCCCCCCACACTTTGCTTATTCTCTCCCCCACACTGGGCTCAATATCTCTCCAAACTGTACTCAATCTCTCCCCCGACACTGATCTCAATCTCTCCCCCCACACTGGGGTCAATCGCTCCCTCACACTGGGCTCAATCTCTCCCCAACACTGGGATCAATATCTCCCCCTGCACTGGGCTTAATCTCTCCCCCACACTGGGCTCAATTCTCACTCTGTGCACTGGGCTGAATCTCTCCCCCACACTGGGCACAATCTCTCCCCAACACTTGACTCAATCTTTCCCCATGCACTGGGCTCAATCTCTCCCCCGACACTGGGCACAATCTCTCCCCCACACTGTGCTCAATCCCTCCTCCACACTGGGCACAATCTCTCCCGCACACTAGGCTCAATCTCTCCCCATGCATTGGCCTCAATCTCTTTCCCCACACTGGGCTCAATCTCTCCCCCACACACTGGGCTCAATCTCTCACCCCACACTGGGCTCAATCTCTCCCCCACACACTGGGCTCAATCTCTCCCCCACAGTGGGCTCAATCTCTCCCCCACACACTGGGCTCAATTTCTCCCCCACTCTGGACTCAATCTCTCCCCCACACACTGGGCTCAATCTCTCCCCCACACTGGGCTCAATCTCTCCCCCACACACTGGGCTCAATCTCTCCCCCACACACTGGACTCAATCTCTCCCCCACACTGGGCTCAATCTCTCCCCCACACTGGGCTCAATCTCTCCCCCACACACTGGGCTCAATCTCTCCCCCACACTGGGCTCAATCTCTCCCCCACACACTGGGCTCAATTTCTCCCCCACTCTGGACTCAATCTCTCCCCTAACACTGGTCTCAATCATTCCCCCTGCACTGGGCTCAATTTCTCCCCGTGCACTGGACTCAATCTCTCCCCCGACGCTGGGCTCAATCTTTCCCCGTGCACTGGGCTCAATCTCTCTCCCTCACATTGTGCTCAATCTCTCCACAAACTGGGCTCAATCTCTCCCCCTGCACTGGGCTCAATCTCTCCCCCTGCACTGGGCTCAATCTGTCCCCATGCACTGGACTCAATCTCTCCCCATGCCCCGGTCAATCTCTCCCCATGCATTGGCCTCAATCTCTCACCCCACACTGGGCTCAATTTCTCCCCCACTCTGGACTCAACCTCTCCCCTAGCACTGGTCTCAATCATTCCCCCTGCACTGGGCTCAATTTCTCCCCGTGCACTGGACTCAATCTCTCCCCCGACGCTGGGCTCAATCTCACCCCCTGCACTGGGCTCATTCTCTGCCCCACCACTGGGCTCAATCACTCCCCCCACACTGGACTCAATCTCTCCCCGTGCACTGGGCTCAATCTCTCTCCCCCACACTGTGCTCAATCTCTCCACGAACTGGACTCAATCTCTCCACATGCACTGGCCTCAATCACACACCCTGCAGTGGGCCTAATCTCTCCCCTGCACTCGGCTCAATCTCTCCCGCACACTGGGCTCAATCACTCCCCCCTGCACTGGGCTCAATCTGTACACATGCACTGGGCTCAATCTCACCCCTGCACTGGGCTCATTCTCTCACCCCACACTGGGCTCAATCACTCCCCCCACACTGGGCTCAATCTCACCTCCACACTGGACTCAATCACTCCCCCTGCACTGGGCTCAAACTCTCCCCCCTGCACTGGGCACAATCTGTCCCCATGCACTGGGCTCAATCTCACCTCCACACTGGACTCAATCACTCCCCCCACACTGGGCTCAATCTCACCCCCACACTGGACTCAATCTCTCCCCCTGCACTGGTCTCAATCATTTCCCCTCCACTGGACTTCATCTCTCCCCGTGCACTGGACTCAATCTCTCCCCATGCACTGGGCTCAATCTGTACCCATGCACTGGGCTCAATCTCACCCCTGCACTGGGCTCATTCTCTCACCCCACACTGGGCTCAATCACTCCCCCCTGCACTGGGCTCAATCTCACCTCCACACTGGACTCAATCACTCCCCCTGCACTGGGCTCAAACTCTCCCCCCTGCACTGGGCACAATCTGTCCCCATGCACTGGGCTCATTCTCTCCCCCGACACTGGGCTCAATCACTCCCCCACACTGTGCTCAATCTCTCCTCCACACTGGGTTCAATCTCTCCCCATGCATTGGCCTCAATCTCTCACCCCACACTGGGCTCAATTTCTCACCCACTCTGGACTCAATCTCTCCCCTAGCACTGGTCTCAATCATTCCCCCGACGCTGGGCTCAATCTCTCTCCCCCACACTGTGCTCAATCTCTCCACAAACTGGACTCAATCTCTCCCCATGCACTGGGCTCAATCACATGCCCTGCACTGGGCTCAATCTCACCCCGTGCACTGGTGTCAATCTCTCCCCCCACACTGGGCTCAATCTCTCCCCCTGCACTGGCCTCAATCTCTCCCGCACACTGGGCTCAATCGCTCCCTCCTCACTGGAATCAATCTCTCCCCGTGCACTGGACTCAATCTCTCCCCCTGCCCCGGTCAATCTCTCCCCGTGCACTGGGCTCAATCTCTCCCCCACACACTAGGCTCAATGTCTCCCCCACACTGGGCTCAATCTCTCCCCCACACACTGGGCTCAGTTTCTCCCCCACTCTGGACTCAATCTCTCCCCCACACACTGGGCTCAATCTCTCCCCCACACTGGGCTCAATCTCTCCCCCACACACTGGGCTCAATCTCTCCCCCACACACTGGGCTCAATCTCTCCCCCACACTGGGCTCAATCTCTCCCCCACACTGGGCTCAATCTCTCCCCCACACACTGGGCTCAATCTCTCCCCCACACTGGGCTCAATCTCTCCCCCACACTGTGCTCAATCTCTCCCCCACACACTGGGCTCAATTTCTCCCCCACTCTGGTCTCAATCATTCCCCCTGCACTGGGCTCAATTTCTCCCCGTGCACTGGACTCAATCTCTCCCCCGACGCTGGGCTCAATCTTTCCCCGTGCACTGGGCTCAATCTCTCTCCCTCACATTGTGCTCAATCTCTCCACAAACTGGGCTCAATCTCTCCCCCTGCACTGGGCTCAATCTCTCCCCCTGCACTGGGCTCAATCTGTCCCCATGCACTGGACTTAATCTCTCCCCATGCATTGGCCTCAATCTCTCACCCCACACAGGGCTCAATTTCTCCCCCACTCTGGACTCAATCTCTCCCCTAGCACTGGTCTCAATCATTCCCCCTGCACTGGGCTCAATCTCTCCCCCTGCACTGGGCTCAATCTGTCCCCATGCACTGGACTTAATCTCTCCCCATGCATTGGCCTCAATCTCTCACCCCACACAGGGCTCAATTTCTCCCCCACTCTGGACTCAATCTCTCCCCTAGCACTGGTCTCAATCATTCCCCCTGCACTGGGCTCAATCTCTCCCCCTGCACTGGGCTCAATCTGTCCCCATGCACTGGACTTAATCTCTCCCCATGCATTGGCCTCAATCTCTCACCCCACACAGGGCTCAATTTCTCCCCCACTCTGGACTCAATCTCTCCCCTAGCACTGGTCTCAATCATTCCTCCTGCACTGGGCTCAATTTCTCCCCGTGCACTGGACTCAATCTCTCCCCCGACGCTGGGCTCAATCTCACCCCCTGCACTGGGCTCATTCTCTGCCCCACCACTGGGCTCAATCACTCCACAAACTGGGCTCAATTTCTCCCCGTGCACTGGACTCAATCTCTCCCCCCACACTGGCCACAATCTCACCCCCACACTGGACTCAATCTCTCCCCTGCACTCGGCTCAATCTCTCCCGCACGCTGGGCTCAATCACTCCCCCTGCACTGGGCTCAATCACTCCCCCCACACTGGGCTCAATTTCTCCCCCACTCTGGACTCAATCTCTCCCCTAGCACTGGTCTCAATCATTCCCCCTGCACTGGGCTCAATTTCTCCCCGTGCACTGGACTCAATCTCTCCCCCGACGCTGGGCTCAATCTCACCCCCTGCACTGGGCTCATACTCTGCCCCACTACTGGGCTCAATCACTCCCCCCACACTGGACTCAATCATTCCCCCCACACTGGACTCAATCTCTCCCCATACACCTGGCTCAATCTCTCCCCGTGCACTGGGCTCAATCTCTCTCCCCCACACTGTGCTCAATCTCTCCACGAACTGGACTCAATCTCTCCACATGCACTGGCCTCAATCACACACCCTGCAGTGGGCCTAATCTCTCCCCCTGCACTCGGCTCAATCTCTCCCCCACACTGGGCTCAATCACTCCCCCTGCACTGGGCTCAATCTCTCCCCCCTGCACTGGGCTCAATCTGTACCCATGCACTGGGCTCAATCTCACCCCCTGCACTGGGCTCATTCTCTCCCCCCACACTGGGCTCAATCTCTCCCCCACACTGGGCTCATTCTCTCCCCCCACACTGGGCTCAATCTCTCCCCCACACTGGGCTCAATCTGTAGCCATGCACTGGACTCAATCTCTCCTCCTGCACTGGTCTCAATCATTTCCCCTCCACTGGACTCAATCTCTCCCCTAGCACTGGTCTCAATCATTCCCCCTGCACTGGGCTCAATTTCTCCCCCACACTGGGCTCAATCTCTCCCCATGCACTGGGCTCAATCTCTCTCCCCCACACTGTGCTCAATCTCTCCACAAACTGGACTCAATCTCTCCCCATGCACTGGGCTCAATCACATGCCCTGCACTGGGCTCAATCTCACCCCGTGCACTGGTGTCAATCTCTCCCCCCACACTGGGCTCAATCTCTCCCCCTGCACTGGGCTCAATCTCTCCCCCTGCACTGGGCTCAATCTGTCCCCATGCACTGGGCTCAATCTGTCCCCATGCACTGGGCTCAATCTGTCCCCATGCACTGGGCTCAATCTCTCCCTCCTCACTGGAATCAATCTCTCCCCATGCACTGGACTCAATCTCTCCCCCTGCCCCGGTCAATCTCTCCCCGTGCACTGGGCTCGTTCTGTCCCCCACACACTGGGCTCAATGTGTCACCCCACACTGGGCATAATTTCTCCCCCACTCTGGACTCAATCTCTCCCCCTGCACTGGGCTCAATCTTTCCCCCTGCACTGGGCTCAATCTGTCCCCCTGCAATGGGCTCAATCTCTCCCCGTGCACTGGACTCAATCGCTCCCCCTACACTGGGCTGAATTTCCCCCCCCACTGGGCTCAATCTCTCCCCATGCACTGGGCTCAATCTCTCCCCGTGCACTGGGCTCAATCTCTCTCCCCCACACTGTGCTCAATCTCTCCACGAACTGGACTCAATCTCTCCCCATGCACTGGCCTCAATCACACACCCTGCAGTGGGTCTAATCTCTCCCCCTGCACTGGGCTCAATCTCTCCCCCACACTGGGCTCAATCACTCCCCCTGCACTGGGCTCAATCTCTCCCCCACACTGGGATAAATCTCTCCCGCCTGCACTGGACTCAATCTGTCCCCATGCACTAGGCTCAATCACTCCCCCCACACTGGGCTCAATCTCACCCCCACACTGGACTCAATCTCTCCCCCACACTGGGCTCAATCACTCCCCCCACACTGGGCTCAATCTCACCCCCACACTGGACTCAATCACTCCCCCGACACTGGTCTCAACCTCTCTCTCCCAGCACTGCACTTAATCTCTCCCCCTGCAGTGTGCTCAATCTCTCCCCCCACACTGGGGTCAATCTCTCCCCCCCACATTTGCCTCAATCTCTCCCCACGCACGGGGCTCAATCTCTCCCCCCACACGGGGCTCCATCTCTCTCCCACCCACACTGGGCTCAATATCTCCCCCGACATTGGGCACAATCTCTACGCCACAATGTGCTCAGTCTCTCCCCCCACACTGGACTCAATCTCTTCCCACGCACTGGGCTCAACCTCACCCCCTGCACTGGGCTCATTCTCTCCCCCCACACTGGGCTTGAATCTCTCCCCCACACTGGGATAAATCTCTCCCGCTGGGCTCAATCACTCCCCCCACACTGGGCTCAATCTCTACCCCCCACACTGGGCTCAATCACTCCCCCCACACTGGGCTCAATCTCACCCCCACACTGGACTCAATCACTCCCCCCACACTGGGCTCAATCACTCCCCCTGCACTGGGCTCAATCTCTCCCCCCTGCACTGGGCTCAATCTGTCCCCATGCACTGGGCTCAATCTCATCCCCTGCACTAGGCTCATTCTCTCCCCACACACTGGGCTCAATCACTCCCCCCACACTGGGCTCAATCTCACCCCCACACTAGACTCAATCTCTCCCCCTGCACTGGTCTCAATCATTTCCCCTCCACTGGACTCCATCTCTCCCCGTGCACTGGACTCAATCTGTCCCCATGCACTGGGCTCATACTCACCCCCTGCACTGTGCTCAATCTCTCCCCACACTGGACTCAATCTCTTCCCCCACACTGGGCTCAATCTGTCCCCATGCACTGGGCTCAATCTCACCCCCCACACTGGGCTCAATCTCTCCCCCACACTGGGATAAATCTCTCCCGCTGGGCTCAATCTCTCCCCCACACTGGGATAAATCTCTCCCGCTGGGCTCAATCACTCCCCCCACACTGGGCTCAATCTCACCCCCACACTGGACTCAATCACTCCCCCTGCACTAGGCTCATTCTCTCCCCCCACACTGGGCTCAATCTCTCCCCCACACTGGGATAAATCTCTCCCGCTGGACTCAATCACTCCCCCCACACTGGGCTCAATCTCACCCCCACACTGGACTCAATCTCTCCCCCTGCACTGGTCTCAATCATTTCCCCTCCACTGGACTCCATCTCTCCCCGTGCATTGGGCTCAATCTGTCCCCATGCACTGGGCTCATTCTCTCCCCCACACACTGGGGTCAATCTCTCACCCCACACTGTGCTCAATCTCTCCCTTCACACTGGGCACAATCTCTCCCACCCACACTGGTCTCAATCTTTCTCTCCCCCTGCGCACTGGGCTCAATCTTTTGCCCCCTGCACTGGGCTCAATCTCTCTCTCCCCCACACACTGGGGTCAATCTCTCACCCCACACTGGGCTCAATCTCTCCCTTCACACTGGGCACAATCTCTCCCACCCACACTGGTCTCAATCTTTCTCTCCCCCTGCGCACTGGGCTCAATCTTTTGCCCCCTGCACTGGGCTCAATCTCTCTCTCCCCCCACACTGGGCCCAATTCTCTCCCCCTGCACTGGGCTCAATCTCTCCCCACACTGGGCTCAATCTCTCCCCCAGCACTGGTCTCAATCATTCCCCTTGCACTGGGCTCAAATTCTCTCTGTGCACTGGGCTCAATCTCTCCCCACATTGGGTTCAATGTGTCTTCAAACTGGACTCAATTGCTCCCCTGATACTGGTATCAATCTCTCCCCCCACACTGGGGTCAATCTCTTGCCCCGTCCCCACCGCACTGGGCTCAATCTCTACCCCATAATGGGCTCAATCTCTCCCCCCACTCTGGGCTCGATCTCTCCCCCTGCACTGGGCTCAATCTCTACCCCATAATGGTCTCAATCTCTCCCCCCACTCTGGGCTCGATCTCCCCCCCTGCACTGGACTCAATATCGCCCCCACACTAGTCTCAATCATTCCCCCTGCATTGGGCTAAATTTCTCCCCCTGCACTGGGCTCAATCTCTACCCCATAATGGGCTCAATCTCTCCCCCCACTCTGGGCTCAATCTCTCCCCCACACTGGGCTTGAATCTCTCCCCCACACTGGACTCAATCACTCCCCCCACACTGGGCTCAATCACTCCCCCTGCACTGGGCTCAATCTCTCCCCCCTGCACTGGGCTCAATCTGTCCCCATGCACTGGGCTCAATCTCATCCCCTGCACTAGGCTCATTCTCTCCCCACACACTTGGCTCAATCACTCCCCCCACACTGGGCTCAATCTCACCCCCACACTAGACTCAATCTCTCCCCCTGCACTGGTCTCAATCATTTCCCCTCCACTGGACTCCATCTCTCCCCGTGCACTGGACTCAATCTGTCCCCATGCACTGGGCTCATACTCACCCCCTGCACTGTGCTCAATCTCTCCCCACACTGGACTCAATCTCTTCCCCCACACTGGGCTCAATCTGTCCCCATGCACTGGGCTCAATCTCACCCCCCACACTGGGCTCAATCTCTCCCCCACACTGGGATAAATCTCTCCCGCTGGGCTCAATCTCTCCCCCACACTGGGATAAATCTCTCCCGCTGGGCTCAATCACTCCCCCCACACTGGGCTCAATCTCACCCCCACACTGGACTCAATCACTCCCCCTGCACTAGGCTCATTCTCTCCCCCCACACTGGGCTCAATCTCTCCCCCACACTGGGATAAATCTCTCCCGCTGGACTCAATCACTCCCCCCACACTGGGCTCAATCTCACCCCCACACTGGACTCAATCTCTCCCCCTGCACTGGTCTCAATCATTTCCCCTCCACTGGACTCCATCTCTCCCCGTGCATTGGGCTCAATCTGTCCCCATGCACTGGGCTCATTCTCTCCCCCACACACTGGGGTCAATCTCTCACCCCACACTGTGCTCAATCTCTCCCTTCACACTGGGCACAATCTCTCCCACCCACACTGGTCTCAATCTTTCTCTCCCCCTGCGCACTGGGCTCAATCTTTTGCCCCCTGCACTGGGCTCAATCTCTCTCTCCCCCACACACTGGGGTCAATCTCTCACCCCACACTGGGCTCAATCTCTCCCTTCACACTGGGCACAATCTCTCCCACCCACACTGGTCTCAATCTTTCTCTCCCCCTGCGCACTGGGCTCAATCTTTTGCCCCCTGCACTGGGCTCAATCTCTCTCTCCCCCCACACTGGGCCCAATTCTCTCCCCCTGCACTGGGCTCAATCTCTCCCCACACTGGGCTCAATCTCTCCCCCAGCACTGGTCTCAATCATTCCCCTTGCACTGGGCTCAATCTCTCTCTCCCCCCACACTGGGCCCAATTCTCTCCCCCTGCACTGGGCTCAATCATTCCCCTTGCACTGGGCTCAAATTCTCTCTGTGCACTGGGCTCAATCTCTCCCCACATTGGGTTCAATGTGTCTTCAAACTGGACTCAATTGCTCCCCTGATACTGGTATCAATCTCTCCCCCCACACTGGGGTCAATCTCTTGCCCCGTCCCCACCGCACTGGGCTCAATCTCTACCCCATAATGGGCTCAATCTCTCCCCCCACTCTGGGCTCGATCTCTCCCCCTGCACTGGGCTCAATCTCTACCCCATAATGGTCTCAATCTCTCCCCCCACTCTGGGCTCGATCTCCCCCCCTGCACTGGACTCAATATCGCCCCCACACTAGTCTCAATCATTCCCCCTGCATTGGGCTAAATTTCTCCCCCTGCACTGGGCTCAATCTCTACCCCATAATGGGCTCAATCTCTCCCCCCACTCTGGGCTCAATCTCTCCCCCTGCACTGGGCTCAATCTCTACCCCATAATGGGCTCAATCTCTCTATCCACACTGGGCTCAATCTCCCCCCCTGCACGGGGCTCAATCTCTCCACCCACATTGTGCTCAATCTCACCCCCTGCACTGGGCTCAATCTCTCCCCCCTGCACTGGGCCTAATCTCTCCCCCTGAACTGGCCTCAATCTCTCCCCTGATGCTGGGCTCAATCTCACCTCCTGCACTGGGCTCAAACTTTCCCCCCACACTGGGCTTAAGCTCTCCCCACACTGGGCTCAATGTCTCTCCAAACTGGACTCATCTCTCCCCCGACACTGGTCTCAACCTCTCTCTCCCAGCACTGCACTTAATCTCTCCCCCTGCAGTGTGCTCAATCTCTCCCCCCACACTGGGGTCAATCTCTCCCCCCCACATTTGCCTCAATCTCTCCCCACGCACGGGGCTCAATCTCTCCCCCCACACGGGGCTCCATCTCTCTCCCACCCACACTGGGCTCAATCTCTCCCCCCAACTGGGCTCAATCTCTCCCCCCACACAGGGCTCAATCTCTCACCCCACACTGGGCTCAATCTCTCCCCCACACTGGGCTCAATCTCTCCCCCCACATTGGGCTCAATCTCCCCCCCCCCACACTGGGCTCAATCTCTCACCCCATACTGGGCTTAATCTCTCCCCCTGCACTGGGCTCAATCACACCCCCCACACCGGGCTCAATCTCTCCCCCCACACACTGGGCTCAATCTCACCCCCCACACTGGGCATCTTTCTCTCCCCCCACACTGGGCCCAATCTCTCACCCCACACAGGGCTCAATCTCTCCCTCCCCCCCAAACTGGCTCAATCTCTCACCCCACACAGGGCTCAATCTCTCCCTCCACCCCCACACTGGGCTCAATCTCTCCCCACACTGGGCTCAATCTCTCACCCCACACTGGGCTCAATCTCTCCCCGACACAGGGCTCAATCTCTCCCCCCACACTGGGCTCAATCTCTCTCTCCCCCCACACTGGGCCCAATCTCTCTCCTCCCGTACTGGACTCAATCTCTCTCTTCCCCCACACTGGGCTCAATCTCTCCCCCACACTGGGCTCAATCTCTCCCCCCCACACTGGGCTCAATCTCTCCCCCCCACACTGGGCTCAATCTCTCCACCCACACTGGGCATCTTTCTCTCCCCCCACACTGGGCTCAATCTCTTCCTCCACACTGGGTTCAATCTCTCCCCCCACACTGAGCCCAATCTCTCTCTCCCCTCACACTGGGCCCAATCTCTCTCCCCCCGTACTGGGCTCAATCTCTCTCTCCCCCCACTCTGGGCTCAATCTCTCCCTCCACACTGAGCCCAATCTCTCTCTCCCCCCATACTGGGCCCAATCTCTCTCCCCCTGCACTGGGCTCAATCTGACCCCCACACTGGGCTCAATCTCTCCCCCCACACTGGTCTCAACTCTCTCCCCCAGCACTGCACTTAATCTCTCCCCCTGCAGTGTGCTCAATCTCTCCCCCCACACTGGGGTCAATCTCTCCACACGCATGGGGCTCAATCTCTCCCCACGCACTGGGCTCCATCTCTACCCCAACACTGGGCTCAATCTCTCCCCCTGCACTGTGCTCAATCTCTCCCCCCCCACACTGGGTTCAATCTCTCCCCCCACACTGAGCCCAATTACTCTCTCCCCTCACACTGGGCCCAATCTCTCTCCCCCCGTACTGGGCTCAATCTCTCTCTCCCCCCACACTGGTCTCAATCTCTCCCTCCACACTGGGCTCAATCTCTCCCCCCGATAGTGGACCCAATCTCTCTCCCCCTGCACTGGGCTCAATCTCTCCCCCCACACTGGGCTCAATCTCTCCCCCCACACTGGGCTCAATCTCTCTCCCCACACTGGGCCCAATCTCTCCCCCCACACTGGTCTCAACCTCTCTCCTCCAGCACTGCACTTAATCTCTCCCCCTGCAGTGTGCTCAATCTCTCCCCCCACACTGGGGTCAATCTCTCCCCCCCACACTTGGCTTAATCTCCCCACACGCACGGGGCTCAATCTCTCCCCACGCATGGGGCTCAATCTCTCCCCACGCACTGGGCTCCATCTCTCCCCCACACTGAGCTCAATCTCTCCCCCCACACAGGGCTCAATCTCTCCCCCTGCACTGTGCTCAATCTCGCCCCCCACATGGGGCTCCATCTCTCTCCCCACACTGGGCTCAATCTCTCCCCCCACATGGGGCTCCATCTCTCTCCCCCTGCACTGTGCTCAATCTCTCACCCCTCACTGGGCTTAATCACACACCCGACACTGGGCTCAATCTCTCCCCCCCCACACTGTGCTCAATCTCTCCCCCTGCATGGGCTCAATCTCTCCCCCCACACTGAGCCCAATCTCTCCCTCGCACTGGGCTCAATCTCTCCCCTCACACTGGACTCAATCTCTCCCCCCCACACTGGGGTCAATCTCTCTCCCCCAGCACTGCGCTTAATCTCTCCCCCTGCAGTGTGCTCAATCTCTCCCCCCACACTGGGGTCAATCTCTCCCCACGCACGGGGCTCAATCTCTCCCCCCTCACTGGACACAATCTCTCCCCCCCACACTGGGCTCAATCTTTCTCCCCCCTCCACACTGGGCTCAATCTCTCCCCCACACTGAGCCCAATCTCTCCCCTCGCTGGGCACAATATCTCCCCCCCCACACTGGGCTCAATCTTTCTCTCCCCCTGCACTGGGCTCAATCTCTTCCCCCTGCACTGGGCTCAGTGTCTCCCCCCACACTGGGCTCAATCTCTCCCCCCTGCACTGGGCTCAGTGTCTCCCCCCACACTGGGCTCAATCTCTCCCCCACACTGAGCCCAATCCCTCCCCCACGCTGGGCACAATCTCTCCCCCCCACACTGGGCCCAATCTCTCTCCCCCTGCACTGGGCTCAATCTCTCCCCCTACACTGGGCTCAATCTCTCCCCCTGCACTGGGCTCAATCTCTCCCCCTACACTGGGCCCAATCTCTCTCCCCCTGCACTGGGCTCAATCTCTCCCCCCACACTGGACTCAATCTCTCCCCCCACACTGGACTCAATCTCTCCCCCTCACTGGGGTCAATCTCTCTCCTCCACACTGGGCTCAATCCCTCCCCTGCACTGGGCTCAATCTCTCCCCCCACACTGGACTCAATCTCTCCCCCCACACTGGACTCAATCTCTCCCCCCACACTGGACTCAATCTCTCCCCCCACACTGGACTCAATCTCTCCCCCCACACTGGGCTCAATCTCTCCCCCCACACTGGACTCAATCTCTCCCCCTCACTGGACTCAATCTCTCCCCCCACACTGGGCTCAATCCCTCCCCCCACACTGGGCTCCATCTCTCCCCCGACTTCTGGCTCAATCTCTCCCCCACACTGGATTCAATCTCGCTCCCCGACACTGTGCTCAACCTGTCCCCCCACATTGGGCTCAATCTCTCCCCCAACACTGGGCTCAATCTCTCCCCCTGCACTGGGGCTCAATATCTCCTCCCCCCCCCCATCACTACTGGGCTCAATCTCTCCTCCCTCACCGGTCTCAATCTCTCTCCCCCTGCACCGGGCTAAATCTCTCCCCCACACTGGGCTCAATCTCTCTCTCTGGTCTGTGCTTGATCGCTCTCTCCACACTGGGCATGATCTCTGCCCCTCTCTAGGTTCAACCTCTCCCCTACAATGGCCTTGAACTGTCCCCAGCTCTGGGCTCGATCTCTCCCTCCCCGCCCTGGGGCTCAATGTCCTTCACCTCTGTGCTGATGTCTCATTGCTGATCACCATCCGGACTCACTAGCCACCTCGCCGCAATCTGCCTGAGTCCCACCCTGATGCAGCTCCAGACCCCCAGCCGCTTCCACGGTGTTACCGATCACTAGAGTTCTGCCAGGGCACTCCAACCTCCTCAACTCCCTGCGCTGGCCCCTCAGCTGCTGCTGCTGCTGCCTACAAAATTCAGCCTCCTTCCAAAAGTAAGTCGAGAAAAAAAAAACCAAAACCTGAAACCAAGAAAGGAGAAACACAGGAAGAAAAGCAGTTAGACCAGAATAAACTCTGGTTCAGGGACCGTACTCTGCCTTGGGCATAAAGGGACAACAGCACTGCAACAAAAGCAGAAGTTGCTGGAAAAGCTCAGCAGTTCTGGCAGCATCCGTGGAAAGAAATCAAAGTTAACGCTTCGAGCCCGGTGACCCTTCTTCAGAACTGATGGTCACTTGGAAAATGTCAGTTTATTTCAGAAGATGGAGTGGGGGGGGGTAGATAAGGAGTAAACAGTGGGTAGGGATAGTGCCCATAGAGAGAGAACAGTTGGACAGATAAAGGAGAGGATACCATCTGGCTAGGACAGTGATTAGCTATTAATGGAGATTATTAGTGACTAACAGTAGGTTGAAATACAAAAGCAGCGATGTGCTTCTGAGACTTTATAAAGGTCTGGTTAGGCCCCATTTAGAATACTGTGTTCAAGTTTGGGCTCCACACCTCAGGAAGGACATACTGGCACTGGAACGTGTCTATGGAATGGTCGGCCTAACATACAATGAACTGGGATTGTATTTATTAGACTTTAGAAGGTTATGGGGAGATCTAATAGAAACTTACAAGATAATGCAGGGCTTAGAAAGGGTGGACGTGGGAAGTTGTTTCCATTAGGTGAGGAGACTAGGACCCATGGGGGTGGTCTTAGAATTAGAGGGGGGGTCAATTTAGAATGGAAATGAGGAGACATTTCTTCAGCCAGAGAGTGGTGGGCCTGTGGAATTCATTGCCACGGAGCGTAATTAGATTAGATTAGATTACTTACAGTGTGGAAACAGGCCCTTCAGCCCAACAAGTCCACACCGACCCGCCGAAGCGCAACCCACCCATACCCCTACATTTACCCCTTACCTAACACTACGGGCAATTTAGCATGGCCAATTCACCTGACCTGCACATCTTTGGACTGTGGGAGGAAACCGGAGCACCCGGAGGAAACCCACGCAGACACGGGGAGAACGTGCAAACTCCACACAGTCAGTCGCCTGAGGCAGGAATTGAACCCGGGTCTCTGGCGCTGTGAGGCAGCAGTGCTAACCACTGTGCCACCATGCCGCCCACTAGCGTAGTGGAGGCTGGGATTTTAAATGTCTTCAAGGCAGAGATTGATAAATTCTTGATGTCACAAGGAATTAAGGGCTACGGGGAGAGTGGGGGTAAGTGGAGTTGAAATGCCCATCAGCCATGATTACATGGCGGAGTGGCCTCGATGGGCCGAATGGCCTTACTTCCTCTCTTATGTCTTATGGTTAGTTTGTAATGGTGGGCAAGGTCTGGTAACAAGGCCTGGGCGTGTGTGGTAGGGGGCGAGGACACGGAATCAGGTTCGATTGAGACATTCAAGAGGGGCACTGGATGATTATTTGGATAAAGACAACATCCATTTCAGGCGATTGGCACTTGGCAATGATGTTCTTTTGATGAGGTGGTGCGGACATGATGGGTTGAATGGCCTCCTTGTCCACCGGAACAAATCTTGGATTTTGTGAATTCGGGAGGGTCGCGAAATCCTGAGCCGAGATTGTGACCGGCATATCCCAGAAATGGAAAAAGAAATTCTTAAGTCACATTTTGGACAGATTTGCTGAAAATGTGTTCAGCTTAGAAGTCAGGGAACAGTTCAGCCTGCTCTGAGGTACTTATGATAGGAATTCTGAAGAACTCGTGGATCTTGGGGAGGGGAATTTCCCCCAAAGTGACAATTCCCCATTTCTTGATAGTTCCTGGCTTACTGTTCTTTTTCCAAAAATTACCCAAACTAAAGAGGCGATTGTGCGCTCCACACGTATCAACTGGACCAGATGACTGACCACACAAACAAACAAGTTCCAGTATGATCAGAGATTGGACTTTAAGCCTTGCTGCATATCGTCCAACTTTAGGAGAGAGACTGAGGCCACTGGATTTACGCAGACATTTGATTCACAATGGCTTGGATTCTGGGACTTGTCCTTCTGTCACTGTTTCCCACTGAAGCCTATCAACAAGGTTTGTTCTGCAGAGAGCGCACAGCCTGTTTACAATGCGGCCACTTTTCAATTTGTTAATTTGTTGATCCTGATGCTGGCTGTCAGTGGTAACTTAAAGCTCCCTCTCAGTCTTCCTCCCCAGCCGAGCCGCGCGAGCCCTGCTGATGCGCAGACAGAAACGGGCCAACTTCCTGCTGGAAGAGCTGAGGCCTGGCAACCTGGAGCGAGAGTGCTTTGAGGAATACTGCAACCTGGAGGAGGCCAGAGAAGCGTTTGAAAATATGGACAGGGCGGTGAGTCACACCACCATCCCCAGCTGACAGTCAATGCTCAGTGAGATGGAAGGGCCCCTCACCTCATCAACCAACTAACATTGGGGAGCGAGGAAATTTTACATTTTGATCACTTTTAGGATTGCTGCTTAAATCTTCCTGCAATTCCAACTTAAACCCATATTTACATTTACAATTCAATTGACAGTAGACCCCACACTTTTATCTACCAAGAATAACTTGAACCTACCTTTGACATCTTAAGTTTTAATCTATCTGACTAGAATTAGGTTCCTCATTAATTTTATTTATGCTTCCCGTTAGCTGGTTTCAGCTGTTTTGCAATGTCTCTTCGGAAAAGTGTAAAATCCAATCATTGTTGTGGTCATTTTGAATTGTTGAACGTTATAATGCAGAAGATCATTCTGCCCACTATGATAATTGGCTCCATGAGAATGCTAGACAGTTATTTGATGCCCCTTAACGCTCCTCTTTTGTGATTCATTCTCTTGTTAGTTCTGAGCTACTATGGTTGATATTCATTGAGCTGACCTATTCTGATCACGAACATCATGTCTCCACTTAACCCATTCTTTGCTGAATAGAGCCTCAGTAACTCTCACACAGCACCAGGTTATAGTCCAACAGGCTTAATTGGAAGCACACTAGCTTTCGGAGCGACGCTCCTTCATCGTCGCTCCGAAAGCTAGTGTGCTTCCAATTAAACCTGTTGGACTATAACCTGGTGTTGTGTGATTTTTAACTTTGTATGCCCCAGTCCAACACCGGCATCTCCAAATCAGTAACTCTTGTCACTCTTTGTGGCTGAAATTTCCCACCTCACTGTGAACTATAGTAATCTTTTCTCCACTGTCGCTGTGCAGTAGATAGTCCCCTGCAGTAAGGTGCCTGAGAGAGGGTACAAAGACCATCATCCCTGGAGGGTTAGGTCACCATTGAGGGAGACGTGGTGGAGCCCATTGTACAAATGGTATAATTTTCCTTTCCATGTCTGATGATCATTTCCTGACAATTACTCAGAAATACTACCTCCCCTCTACTTACAAATGCTGCCTAAATGACAGGATTGCGATTTGGGTGTATATTTGTATATGAGTGTCAGTTTGTGCTTGCAATGTGTATAAATGTGAGTCTGACTCAGTGTATTTTCCTCTTTTGTATATTTGCCTATCTGTACGTGTATGTGTGAGTCAGTATGTGTGAATATATCAATGTGTGTGTGCCTGTATATGTGACTTTATGTACATGTAGATGTGAGTTTATGTTTCTATATGAGGTCTTCCGTGTGAATCTAAATTTGTGTCTGTATGTATTTGTCTCTATATGTTTATATGTATATCTGAGTCTGTATGGGTACATATGAGTTTGAGATTGTGCATATGCAAATTGATGTTGCTGTTCATTTCCGAACCTGTATATCTGCATGTGTTTGTATATATGTAGGTGTCCCTCTGAAAAAGCATTCGTCTATATAATTGCATTATGTGTACGGGAGTTGGCATATTTGTATATCTGAATATTTTGTATATATGTATTTTCACGTTATCATTTACGCACATGGGTCTTTGTGTGTCTATGTGAGTGTGTGTGCACGCGTGCACGTGCAAGGTCTGGGTATGAATGTGAATGACTCTGTGTGTGTGTGTGTATGAGTCTACGTGTGTGTGTGTGTATAAATATATAGGTATTTTACTGAGTTTCCCCAAATCCTGAGACTGCTACTTACACCTTCATTTTCCCTGCAATACTGTAAAATGCAATTGGACCACAACAAACTCTCCCGATGAAGGGCTTTTGCCTGAAACATCAATTCTCCGGCTCCTCGGATGCTGCCTGACCACATTCCCCACTCTGATCTCCAGCATCTGCAGTCCTCACTTTCACCTATACTCTCTCAATGCCTGAGCATTGTCACTGACAATGCTTCTATTACTATAGGCTACAAAATGTGGTAGGACTCCCCCCATCTGACACCTCAGTAATGGCAAATTGACAAATGAGCTGCCCATTGTCCACCTCACAGCCCCAAATGAAATCAAGTCCCAGGCACACGACAGAGTTTTCACAAGGCAGTTTCCACCATCACTCCCATAAGGTGTGGGTGTGGGGACCACCAACTGACAACCCAGGCCTGGCTCCTATCTAATCATTGGTGTTGGGTGAAAGTGGGTACTGCAGATGCTGGAGATTATAGTCAGGATTAGAGTAGTGCTGGAAAAGTACAGCAGGTCAGGCAGGAGAATCGATGTTTCGAGCAAAAACCCTTCATCAGGAATGTGGCTGGGTGCCTTAGGGGCTGAGAGATAAATGGGAAGGGTTTGGGGCTGGGGAGAAGGTAGCTGAGAGTGCAATAGGTGGATGGAGGTCGGGGTGAAGGTGATAGGTCAGAGAGGAGGGTGGACCGGATCGGTGGGAAGGAAGATTGGCAGATAGGACAGATCATGGGGACGGTGCTGAGCTGGAAGGTTGGAACTGGGGTGAGGTGGGGGGGGGGTGGGTGGAGGGGAAATGAGGAAACTGGTGAAGTCCACATTGATGCCCTGTGGTTGAAGTGTTCCGAAGCGGAAGATGAGGTGTTCTTCCTCCAGGCGGTGGGTAGTGAGGGAGTGGAGATGGAAGAGGCCCAGAACCTTCCCACCTATTCACTCCAACCTCCTCTCCGATCTATTACCATTACCCCCCACCTCCATCCACCTATTGCACCTTCAGCTACCATTACCCCCCACCTCCTTCCCACTTACCTCTTCACCCCCAAGGCTCCCAGCCTCATTCCTGATGATGGGCTTTTGCCCAAAACATCGATATTCCTAATCATTAGTGTTGCCAAGATTCAACTGTCGCACCTTGACTCCAATCCCCCAACTTACAGGAGTGTGGCTCCCTGACAGATGATATGATCATGAATCACTCACTTCTCTGCTGAAAGTACAGGGACTAAGATGTGATGATTGAACTACCACCCAACCCTGCTAGTGGGAGAATCGCTTTCACTTTGGAGAACTTTCTCCAGTCCCTAATAATAATAAGGCCCACAACAGAAGGTCAATCAGTGCAAGTGAATAAATATCCTCAAAAGCACCAGTTGAACACCCGAACCACTGATGTGACAAATCTTTTTGTCTCTTCCCTCTCCTTCGCACTCTATCTTGCTGTAGGTTTGAATTCTGCAGCTGGGGTGGGGGGGGGAGTTTGTTGAGTCGGTACGCCCAAGTGATTTGGAAAACTTTGGTGGGTGAACCTTGGGAAGCTATGGGCCTGGATGTTTCCAGCCTGCTTAGAATCTCCCGCACAAATAAGAGCACATGGAGGGGGGGGGTCACTGGGTGAGGAATTGGGACAGGATGCCTCTGGCATGTTCTGGAAGGAAGTGCCTCGGGTCCCTATCAGTCAGTCCTGCTCCCTTTGGCTGCCTCTTAACACCACGCTGTCACCTTGAGGCGGAGGGTCACCTGGAGTGAGGTCAAGCCTCAATCCCTTCCCCCGCCCCCGATGCCCATTGTCATTAATGCTAATCACCCACAGCAATACTGATGGAGGACAGCTCCGAATGCATAACCAGTTGCCACTGAACATCCTGTTGACCTGGTCCATGGAGTCAAATAAGACCCGAGGGAGTAGCTGTATATGTACAAGCTTCCTAAAGTTCCAGTAATTATACCTGACCAAATGTATTGACACTTCTTGCAGTAAATTTCATTTTATTGTAAGGCCATATCCAGACTGCCCCATCTTCCCTTACAGTGTACAGAGAACCTGTGACCCTGCAGCCTGATGTTCCCCTGTCTGTCCCTGTAGCTTGACCATGTTACCTATGACTAACTCCAGTCTACAGTCTGATTCCAGAACCACAGGTGACCCTTAACTGCTGGGCGCTGAGGTTAATTATAGATGTGCAACAAAAGCCCACCTTACCAGCAGCGCCCGCATCCCGTGAGCTCTAAGCGCTGCTTTGTTCCATTAATAACCTTGCAAAAATACTCACCACTATTGACCTCCTCAGAGCTGTTGCTGCATTTTCACATTAAAATTTGTCAAGGAAAATTCCAACTAGTAGTTAACAGCGAGGATACCTTTTCATCAGAATGCATCAGAATTTCATCAGATTAACAGGTCAGGACCAAGTACAGGTCAATGGGATCAGTGTAGTTTGGTCAGCATAGACATGGTTGGCCGAAGGGCCTGTTTCTATACTGTAGGTCTCTATGATTCTGAGTACAGGGGCATGTATTCTTCCAGGGGGTACCTGGCCCCTGGCAATCCTCTGGGTGCCACAGAACTGGGCATTCCTTCCTCATCCTACCTACCCATATGCTCTCCAGATTGTGCCCCCTCACCACCCCAGGGTGCCCACTAAGTCCCGGAGTTGATGGAAGGTATAGAGGATGCCTTGCCAGTGTCTCTTCTGAAGGTTCACAGAGGAGGTGAGACTGCAGTCTCTGTCGCTGAGTGGAGAGCTGGCTGGTTCTTTTGCCTACACCAGAGAAAAGAACTGATTGCTCAGTGAAGATGCAGACAAGCCTCTGTACAGGCAGGTGTTTGCCTTCATGGACGTCTGAGAACAGCAGTGCACTTGGCTGCTGCCCATTAGTGATCGCTATGGTGACAGGAATGGGGCTGGTCTTCATCAGCTAGACAGCCTCATCCTTAAAATGGGATGAGGATCTCTGAACCCTCACTGCTTGCCATCCCTTTTTTGTAGGGGCCAGTGGCACTGACCCTCATTGCAATCTCGGCTCAGATTTGACTGGCCCAATGACTGGCCCTCCTGGTGCAGTCACCCAGGAAGAGGCTGCACCTTTTTATAGTGACTCGATCCAGAGGGCACCATCAGAGCCATCTGCAGTCTTCTTGGCAAACATTTCACAGGCAGGAAGGATGAAAGTGAACCCGAGAGAGCTGCAAGGTAAATGGAGGCAGGCAGTGTGGACATGAACCAGAAATCAGAGAGAGAGAGAGAGAGACAGAGAGAGAGAGAGGGAGAGAGAGAGGGAGAGAGCTGAAAGCAGGAAGGTTTTACAAAGGTAAAGGGCAAGATTGCATGGCCCACATCTACTAGATGTTCAAAATGTTTCATTTCCAACTCATTCCTTTGAAAGAGAATGCAACAAGCTCCTGCAAACAGCAAGGAGGGAAGTGAGCACACAATGGCTGTAGTGAAGCTGGTTATGATGTGAATTCAGACATATACCACGGGGAAGATCCCATCCCCATTCTGCCCCCGCTCTTCATTACGAGATCTTTATCTGTCTAGCTGAGAGGGAGAGACCTTGAGTCAAAATCTCGTCAAGAACACAGCACCTCGGGCAGTGCACGACTCACTGGGAGTCTCAGCCTAGACTTAATGCTCAAACATCTATAAAGATAGAAGTGAACCCCACACAGCCCCCTATAAAGATAGGAGTGAACCCCACACAGCCCTCTATAAAGATAGAAGTGAACCCCACACAGCCCCCTATAAAGATAGAAGTGAACCCCACACAGCCCCCTATAAAGATAGGAGTGAACCCCACACAGCCCTCTATAAAGATAGAAGGGAATACCACACAGCCCTCCATAAAGATAGAAGTGAACCCCACACAGCCCCTATAAAGATAGAAGTGAACCCCACACAGCCCTCTATAACGATAGAAGTGAACCCCACACAGCCCTCTATAAAGACTGAAGTGATCCCCAAACAGCCCTCTATAAAGACAGAAGTGAACCCCACACTGCCCTCTATAAAGACTGAAGTGATCCCCACACAGCCCTCTATAAAGACAGAAGTGAACCCCACACAGCCCTCTATAAAGACAGAAGTTAATCCCACACTGCCCTCTATAAAGACAGAAGTGAACCCCACACGGCCCTCTACAAAGTCAGAAGTGAACCCCACACAGCCGTCTATAAAGATAGAAGTGAACCCCACACAGCCCTCTATAAAGATAGAAGTGAACCCCACACTGCCCTCTATAAAGACAGAAGTGAACCCCACACAGCCCTCTCTAAAGATAGAAGTGAACCCCACAATGACCTCTATAAAGATAGAAGTGAATCCCACACTGCCTTCTATAAAGACAGAAGTGAACCCCACATAGCCCTCTATAAAGATAGAAGTGAACACCACACAGCCCTCTCTAAAGATAGAAGTGAACCCCACACTGCCCTCTATAAAGACAGAAGAGAACCCCACACAGCCCCCTATAAAGATAGAAGTGAACCCCACACAGCCCTCTATAAAGACAGAACTGAACCCCAAACAGCACTCTATAAAGTCAGACGTGAACCCCACACAGCCCTCTCTAAAGATAGAAGTGAACCCCACACTGCCCTCTATAAAAATAGAACTGAACTTAACACAGCCCTCTATAAAGACAGAAGTGAACCCCACACAGCCCCCTATAAAGATAGACGTAAACCCCACACAGCACTCTATAAAGATAGAAGTGAATCCCACACAGCCCTCTATAAAGTCAGAAGTGAACCCCACACAGCCCTCTATAAAGACTGAAGTGAACCCCACACAGCCCTCTCCAAACATAGAAGTGAACCCGACACAGCCCTCTATAAAGATAGAAGTGAACCCCACACTGCCCTCGATAAAGACAGAAGTGAACCCCACACAGCCCCCTATAAAGAGAGAAGTGATCCCCACACAGCCCTCTATAAAGATAGAAGTGCATCCCACACAGCCCTCTATAAAGTCAGAAGTGAACCCCACACAGCCCTCTATAAAGATAGAAGTGAACCCCACACTGCCCTCTATAAAGATAGAAGTGAACCCCACACAGCCCCCTATAAAGACAGAAGTGATCACAACACAGCCCTCTATAAAGATAGAAGTGAATCCCACACAGCCCTCTATAAAGTCAGAAGTGAACCACACACAGCCCTCTATAAAGATAGAAGTGACCCTCACACAGCCCTCTATAAAGATAGAAGTGAATCCCACAAAGCCCCCTATAAAGATAGAAGTGAACCCCACACAGCCCTCTATAAAGATAGAAGTGGTCCCCACACAGCCCTCTATAAAGATCGAAGTGATCCCCAAAAAGCCCCCTATAAAGACAGAAGTGAACCCCACACAGCCCCCTATAAAGACAGAAGTGATCCCCACAAAGCCCTCTATAAAGTTAGAAGTGATCCCCACACAGACCCCTATAAAGACAGAAGTGAACCCCACACAGCCCTCTATAAAGATAGAGGTGAGCCCCACACTGCCCTCGATAAAGACTGAAGTGAACCCCACACTGCCCTCTATAAAGATCGAAGTGATCCCCACACAGCCCCCTATAAAGATAGAAGTGATCCCCACACAGCCCTCTATAAAGATAGAAGTGATCCCCACAAAGCCCCCTATAAAGATAGAAGTGATCCCCACACAGCCCTCTATGAAGACTGAAGTGAACCCCACACAGCCCTCTATAAAGACTGAAGTGAACCCCACACAGCCCTCTATAAATACTGAAGTGAACCCCACACTGCCCCATATAAAGACAGAAGTGATCCCCACACAGCCCTCTATAAAGTTAGAAGAGATCCCCACACAGCCCTCTATAAAGATAGAAGTGAACTCCACAAAGCCCTCTATAAAGACAGAAGTGAACCCCACACAGCCCTCTATAAAGATAGAAGTGAACCCCACAAAGCCCTCTATAAAGACAGAAGTGATCCCCACACAGCCCTCTATAAAGACAGAAGTGAACCCCACACAGACCTCTATAAAGACAGAAGTCATCCCCACACAGCCCTCCATAAAGATAGAAGTGAACCCCACACAGCCCTCTATAAAGATAGAAGTGAACCCCATACAGCCCCCTATAAAGATAGAAGTGATCCCCACAAAGCCCTCTATAAAGATAGAAGTGGACCCCACAGAGCCCTCGAGAAAGACAGAAGTGAACCCCGTACTGCCCTCTATAAAGACTGAAGTGAACCCCACACAGCCCTGTATAAAGACAGAAGTGCACCCCACACTGCCCTCTATAAAAACTGAAGTGAACCCCACACTGCCCTCTTTCAAGACTGAAGTGAACCCCACACTGCCCTCTATAAAGATAGAAGTGAATCCCACACAGCCCTCTATAAAGACAGAAGTGAACCCCACACAGCCCCCTATAAAGATAGAAGTGATCCCCACACAGCCCCCTATAAAGATGGAAGTGATCCCCACACAGCCCTCTATAAAGATAGAAGTGATTCCCACACAGCCCCCTATAAAGATAGAAGTGAACCCCACAAAGCCCTCTATAAAGATAGAAGTGAACCCCACACAGCTCCCGATAAAGATAGAAGTGAACCCCACACAGCCCTCTATAAAGACAGAAGTGATCCCCACAAAGCCCCCTATACAGATAGAAGTGATCACCACACAGCCCTCTATAAAGATAGAAGTGAACCCCACACAGCCCCCTATAAAGATAGAAGTGAACCCCACACTGCCCTCTATAAAGATAGAAGTGATCCCCACAAAGCCCTCTATACAGATAGAAGTGATCCCCACACAGCCTTCTATAAAGGTAGAAGTGAACCCCACACAGCCCTCTATAAAGACAGAAGTGAACCCCACACAGCCCTCTATAAAGATAGAAGTGAACCCCACAAAGCTCTCTATAAAGATAGAAGTGAACCCCACAAAGCCCCCTATAAAGATAGAAGTGATCCCCACACAGCCCTCTATAAAGACAGAAGTGAACCCCACAAAGCCCCCTATAAAGATAGAAGTGATCCCCACACAGCCCCCTATAAAGATAGAAGTGAACCCCACAAAGCCCCCTATAAAGATAGAAGTGATTCCCACACAACCCACTATAAAGACAGAAGTGAACCCCACACAGACCCCTATAAAGATAGAAGTGATCCCCACACAGGCCTCTATAAAGGCTGAAGTGAACCCCACACAGCCCCCTATAAAGATAGAAGTGATCCCCACACAGCCCTCTATAAAGACTGAAGTGAACCCCACACTGCCCTCTATAAAGATAGAAGTGATCCCCACACAGCCCTCTATAAAGATAGAAGTGATCCCCACACAGCCCTCGATAAAGAATGAAGTGAACCCCACACTGCCCTCTAAAAAGATCGAAGTGATCCCCACACAGCCCCCTATAAAGATAGAAGTGATCCCCACACAGCCCTCTATAAAGATAGAAGCGATCCCCACAAAGCCCCCTATAAAGATAGAAGTGTTCCCCACACAGCCCTCTATGAAGACTGAAGTGAACATCACACAGCCCTCTATAAAGACTGAAGTGAACCCCACACAGCCCTCTATAAAGACTGAAGTGATCCCCACACAACCCTCTATAAAGATAGAAGTGATCCCCACACAGCCCACTTTCAAGATAGACGTGATCCCCACAAAGCCCCCGAAAAAGATAGAAGTGATCCCCACAAAGCCCTCTATAAAGATAGAAGTGATCTCCACACAGCCCTCTATAAAGATAGAAGTGATCCCCACAAAGCCCCCTATAAAGTTAGAAGTGAACCCCACACAGCCCTCGAAAAAGACAGAAGTGATCCCCAAAAAGCCCTCTATAAAGATAGAAGTGAACCCCACACAGCCCTCTATAAAGATAGAAGTGATCCCCACACAGCCCTCTATAAAGATAGAAGTGATCCCCACAAAGCCCTCTATAAAGATAGAAGTGATCCCCACACAGCCCTCTATAAAGATAGAAGTGATCCCCACACAGCCCTCTATAAAGATAGAAGTGATCCTCAAAAAGCCCCTATAAAGATAGAAGTGAACCCCACACAGCCCCCTATAAAGACAGAAGTGATCCCCACACAGCCCTCTATAAAGATAGAAGTGATCCCCACACTGCCCTCTATTAAGATAGAAGTGATTCCCACAAAGCCCCCTATAGAGATAGAAGTGAACCCCACACAGCCCTCTATAAAGATAGAAGTGATCCGCACACTGCCCTCTATAAAGATAGAAGTGATCCCCACACAGCCCCCTATAAAGACAGAAGTGATCCTCACAAAGCCCTCTATAAAGATAGAAGTGATCCCCACACAGCCCTCTATAAAGACTGAAGTGAACCCCACACAGCCCCCTATAAAGACAGAAGTGATCCCCACACAGCACTCTATAAAGATAGAAGTGATCCCCACACAGCCCTCTATAAAGATAGAAGTGAACTCCACAAAGCCCTCTATAAAGACAGAAGTGAACCCCACACAGCCCTCTATAAAGATAGAAGTGAACCCCACAAAGCCCTCTATAAAGACAGAAGTGATCCCCACAAAGCCCTCAATAAAGACAGAAGTGATCCGCACACAGCACTCTATAAAGACAGAAGTGAACCCCACACAGCCCTCTATAAAGACAGAAGTCATCCCCACACAGCCCTCTATAAAGATAGAAGTGAACCCCACACAGCCCCCTATAAAGATAGAAGTTTTCCCCACAAAGCCCTCTATAAAGATAGAGGTGGACCCCACAGAGCCCTCTATAAAGACAGAAGTGAACCCCATACAGCCCTCTATAAAGATAGAAGTGAACCCCACAAAGCCCTCTATAAAGATAGAAGAGAACCCCACAAAGCCCTCTATAAAGATAGAAGTGAACCCCACACAGCCCTCTATAAAGACAGAAGTGAACCCCACACTGCCCTCTATAAAGACTGAAGTGAACCCCACACTGCCCACTATAAAGACTGAAGTGAACCCCACACTGCCCTCTTTCAAGACTGAAGTGAACCCCACACTGCCCTCTATAAAGATAGAAGTGAACCCCACACAGCCCTCTATAAAGACAGAAGTGAACCCCACACAGCCCCCTATAAAGATAGAAGTGATCCCCACACAGCCCCCTATAAAGATGGAAGTGATCCCCACACAGCCCTCTATAAAGATAGAAGTGATTCCCACACAGCCCCCTATAAAGATAGAAGTGAACCCCACAAAGCCCTCTATAAAGATAGAAGTGAACCCCACACAGCTCCCGATAAAGATAGAAGTGAACCCCACACAGCCCTCTATAAAGACAGAAGTGATCCCCACAAAGCCCCCTATACAGATAGAAGTGATCACCACACAGCCCTCTATAAAGATAGAAGTGAACCCCACACAGCCCCCTATAAAGATAGAAGTGAACCCCACACTGCCCTCTATAAAGATAGAAGTGATCCCCACAAAGCCCTCTATACAGATAGAAGTGATCCCCACACAGCCCTCTATAAAGGTAGAAGTGAACCCCACACAGCCCTCTATAAAGACAGAAGTGAACCCCACACAGCCCTCTATAAAGATAGAAGTGAACCCCACAAAGCCCTCTATAAAAATAGAAGTGAACCCCACAAAGCCCCCTATAAAGATAGAAGTGATCCCCACACAGCCCTCTATAAAGACAGAAGTGAACCCCACAAAGCCCCCTATAAAGATAGAAGTGATCCCCACACAGCCCCCTATAAAGATAGAAGTGAACCCCACAAAGCCCCCTATAAAGATAGAAGTGATCCCCACACAGCCCCCTATAAAGATAGAAGTGAACCCCACAAAGCCCCCTATAAAGATAGAAGTGATTCCCACACAACCCACTATAAAGACAGAAGTGAACCCCACACAGACCCCTATAAAGATAGAAGTGATCCCCACACAGGCCTCTATAAAGGCTGAAGTGAACCCCACACAGCCCCCTATAAAGATAGAAGTGATCCCCACACAGCCCTCTATAAAGATAGAAGTGAACCCCACACTGCCCTCTATAAAGATAGAAGTGATCCCCACACAGCCCTCTATAAAGATAGAAGTGATCCCCACACAGCCCTCGATAAAGAATGAAGTGAACCCCACACTGCCCTCTAAAAAGATCGAAGTGATCCCCACACAGCCCCCTATAAAGATAGAAGTGATCCCCACACAGCCCTCTATAAAGATAGAAGCGATCCCCACAAAGCCCCCTATAAAGATAGAAGTGTTCCCCACACAGCCCTCTATGAAGACTGAAGTGAACATCACACAGCCCTCTATAAAGACTGAAGTGAACCCCACACAGCCCTCTATAAAGACTGAAGTGATCCCCACACAACCCTCTATAAAGATAGAAGTGATCCCCACACAGCCCACTTTCAAGATAGACGTGATCCCCACAAAGCCCCCGAAAAAGATAGAAGTGATCCCCACAAAGCCCTCTATAAAGATAGAAGTGATCTCCACACAGCCCTCTATAAAGATAGAAGTGATCCCCACAAAGCCCCCTATAAAGTTAGAAGTGAACCCCACACAGCCCTCTATAAAGACAGAAGTGATCCCCAAAAAGCCCTCTATAAAGATAGAAGTGAACCCCACACAGCCCTCTATAAAGATAGAAGTGATCCCCACACAGCCCTCTATAAAGATAGAAGTGATCCCCACAAAGCCCTCTATAAAGATAGAAGTGATCCCCACACAGCCCTCCATAAAGATAGAAGTGATCCCCACACAGCCCTCTATAAAGATAGAAGTGATCCTCAAAAAGCCCCTATAAAGATAGAAGTGAACCCCACACAGCCCCCTATAAAGACAGAAGTGATCCCCACACAGCCCTCTATAAAGATAGAAGTGATCCCCACACTGCCCTCTATTAAGATAGAAGTGATTCCCACAAAGCCCCCTATAGAGATAGAAGTGAACCCCACACAGCCCTCTATAAAGATAGAAGTGATCCGCACACTGCCCTCTATAAAGATAGAAGTGATCCCCACACAGCCCCCTATAAAGACAGAAGTGATCCTCACAAAGCCCTCTATAAAGATAGAAGTGATCCCCACACAGCCCTCTATAAAGACTGAAGTGAACCCCACACAGCCCCCTATAAAGACAGAAGTGATCCCCACACAGCACTCTATAAAGATAGAAGTGATCCCCACACAGCCCTCTATAAAGATAGAAGTGAACTCCACAAAGCCCTCTATAAAGACAGAAGTGAACCCCACACAGCCCTCTATAAAGATAGAAGTGAACCCCACAAAGCCCTCTATAAAGACAGAAGTGATCCCCACAAAGCCCTCAATAAAGACAGAAGTGATCCCCACACAGCACTCTATAAAGACAGAAGTGAACCCCACACAGCCCTCTATAAAGACAGAAGTCATCCCCACACAGCCCTCTATAAAGATAGAAGTGAACCCCACACAGCCCCCTATAAAGATAGAAGTTTTCCCCACAAAGCCCTCTATAAAGATAGAGGTGGACCCCACAGAGCCCTCTATAAAGACAGAAGTGAACCCCATACAGCCCTCTATAAAGATAGAAGTGAACCCCACAAAGCCCTCTATAAAGATAGAAGAGAACCCCACAAAGCCCTCTATAAAGATAGAACTGAACCCCACACAGCCCTCTATAAAGACAGAAGTGAACCCCACACTGCCCTCTATAAAGACTGAAGTGAACCCCACACTGCCCTCTATAAAGACTGAAGTGAACCCCACACTGCCCTCTATAAAGATAGAAGTGATCCCCACAAAGCCCTCTATAAAGATAGAAGTGAACCCCACACAGCCCTCAATAAAGACAGAAGTGAACCCCACACAGCCCCCTATAAAGATAGAAGTGATCCCCACACAGCCCCCTCGAAAGATAGAAGTGATCCCCACAAAGCCCCCTATAAAGATGGAAGTGATCCCCACACAGCCCTCTATAAAGATAGAAGTGATTCCCACACTGCCCCCTATAAAGAGAGAAGTGAACCCCACAAAGCCCTCTATAAAGATAGAAGTGAACCCCACACAGCCCTCTATAAAGATAGAAGTGAGACCCACACAGCCCCCTATAAAGACAGAAGTGAACCCCTCAAAGCCCCTTATAAAGATAGAAGTGATCCCCACATAGCCCTCTATAAAAATAGAAGTGATCCCCACACAGCCTCCAATAAAGATAGAAGTGAACCCCACACTGCCCTCTATAAAGATAGAAGTGATCCCCACACAGCCCTCTATAAAGATAGAAGTGAACCCCACACAGCCCTCTATAAAGACAGAAGTGAACCCCACACATCCCACTACAAAGATAGAAGTGATCCCCACACAGCCCTCTATAAAGATAGAAGTGATCCCCACACATCGCTCTATAAAGACAGAAGTGAACCCCACACAGCCCCCTATAAAGATAGAAGTGAACCCCACAAAGCCCCCTATAAAGATAGAAGTGATTCCCACACAGCCCTCTATAAAGACAGAAGTGAACCCCACACAGCCCCCTATAAAGATAGAAGTGATCCCCACACAGCCCTCTATAAAGACAGAAGTGAACCCCACACAGCCCCCTATAAAGATAGAAGTGATCCCCACAAAGCCCCCTATAAGTATAGAAGTGAACCCCACAAAGCCCCCTATAAAGAGAGAAGTGATCAACACACAGTCCTCTATCAAGACAGAAGTGAACCCCACACAGCCCCCTATAAAGTTAGAAGTGATCCCCACACAGCCCTCTATAAAGATAGAAGTGAACCCCACACAGCCCTCTATAAAGATAGAAGTGATCCCCACACAGCCCTCTATAAAGACTGAAGTGAACCCCACACAGCCCCCTATAAAGACAGAAGTGATCCCCACACAGCACTCTATAAAGATAGAAGTGATCCCCACACAGCCCTCTATAAAGATAGAAGTGAACTCCACAAAGCCCTCTATAAAGACAGAAGTGAACCCCACACAGCCCTCTATAAAGATAGAAGTGAACCCCACAAAGCCCTCTATAAAGACAGAATTGATCCCCACACAGCCCTCTATAAAGACAGAAGTGAACCCCACACAGCCCCCTATAAAGATAGAAGTGATCCCCACACAGCCCTCTATAAAGACAGAAGTGAACCCCACACAGCCCCCTATAAAGATAGATGTGATCCCCACAAAGCCCCCTATAAGTATAGAAGTGAACCCCACAAAGCCCCCTATAAAGAGAGAAGTGATCAACACACAGTCCTCTATAAAGACAGAAGTGAACCCCACACAGCCCCCTATAAAGATAGAAGTGATCCCCACACAGCCCTCTATAAAGATAGAAGTGATCCCCACACAGCCCTCTATAAAGATAGAAGTGATCCCCACAAAGCCCTCTATAAAGATAGAAGTGATCCCCACACAGCCCTCTATAAAGATAGAAGTGATCCCCAAAAAGCCCCCTTTAAAGATAGAAGTGATCCCCACACAGCCCCCTATAAAGACAGAAGTGAACCCCACACAGCCCTCTATAAAGATAGAAGTGATCCCCACACTGCCCTCTATAAAGATAGAAGTGATCCCCACACAGCCCCCTATAGAGATAGAAGTGAACCCCACACAGCCCTCTATAAAGATAGAAGTGATCCCCACACAGCACCCTATAAAGACAGAAGTGATCCCCACACAGCCCTGTATAAAGATAGAAGTGATCCCCACACAGCCCTCTATAAAGATAGAAGTGAACTCCACAAAGCCCTCTATAAAGACAGAAGTGAACCCCACACAGCCCTCTATAAAGACAGAAGTGATCCCCACACAGCCCTCTATAAAGACAGAAGTGATCCCCACACAGCCCTCTATAAAGATAGATGTGAACCCCACACAGCCCCCTATAAAGATGGAAGTGATCCCCACAAAGCCCTCTATAAAGACAGAAGTGAACCCCACAAAGCCCCCTATAAAGATAGAAGTGATCCCCACACATCGCTCTATAAAGACAGAAGTGAACCCCACACAGCCCCCTTTAAAGATAGAAGTGAACCCCACAAAGCCCCCTATAAAGATAGAAGTGATCCCCACACATCGCTCTATAAAGACAGAAGTGAACCCCACACAGCCCCCTATAAAGATAGAAGTGATCCCCACACAGCCCTCTATAAAGACAGAAGTGATCCCCACACAGCCCTCTATAAAGATAGAAGTGATCCCCACACATCGCTCTATAAAGACAGAAGTGAACCCCACACAGCCCCCTATAAAGATAGAAGTGAACCCCACAAAGCCCCCTATAAAGATAGAAGTGATTCCCACACAGCCCTCTATAAAGACAGAAGTGAACCCCACACAGCCCCCTATAAAGATAGAAGTGATCCCCACACAGCCCTCTATAAAGACAGAAGTGAACCCCACACAGCCCCCTATAAAGATAGAAGTGATCCCCACAAAGCCCCCTATAAGTATAGAAGTGAACCCCACAAAGCCCCCTATAAAGAGAGAAGTGATCAACACACAGTCCTCTATCAAGACAGAAGTGAACCCCACACAGCCCCCTATAAAGTTAGAAGTGATCCCCACACAGCCCTCTATAAAGATAGAAGTGAACCCCACACAGCCCTCTATAAAGATAGAAGTGATCCCCACACAGCCCTCTATAAAGACTGAAGTGAACCCCACACAGCCCCCTATAAAGACAGAAGTGATCCCCACACAGCACTCTATAAAGATAGAAGTGATCCCCACACAGCCCTCTATAAAGATAGAAGTGAACCCCACACAGCCCTCTATAAAGACAGAAGTGAACCCCACACTGCCCTCTATAAAGACTGAAGTGAACCCCACACTGCCCACTATAAAGACTGAAGTGAACCCCACACTGCCCTCTTTCAAGACTGAAGTGAACCCCACACTGCCCTCTATAAAGATAGAAGTGAACCCCACACAGCCCTCTATAAAGACAGAAGTGAACCCCACACAGCCCCCTATAAAGATAGAAGTGATCCCCACACAGCCCCCTATAAAGATGGAAGTGATCCCCACACAGCCCTCTATAAAGATAGAAGTGATTCCCACACAGCCCCCTATAAAGATAGAAGTGAACCCCACAAAGCCCTCTATAAAGATAGAAGTGAACCCCACACAGCTCCCGATAAAGATAGAAGTGAACCCCACACAGCCCTCTATAAAGACAGAAGTGATCCCCACAAAGCCCCCTATACAGATAGAAGTGATCACCACACAGCCCTCTATAAAGATAGAAGTGAACCCCACACAGCCCCCTATAAAGATAGAAGTGAACCCCACACTGCCCTCTATAAAGATAGAAGTGATCCCCACAAAGCCCTCTATACAGATAGAAGTGATCCCCACACAGCCCTCTATAAAGGTAGAAGTGAACCCCACACAGCCCTCTATAAAGACAGAAGTGAACCCCACACAGCCCTCTATAAAGATAGAAGTGAACCCCACAAAGCCCTCTATAAAAATAGAAGTGAACCCCACAAAGCCCCCTATAAAGATAGAAGTGATCCCCACACAGCCCTCTATAAAGACAGAAGTGAACCCCACAAAGCCCCCTATAAAGATAGAAGTGATCCCCACACAGCCCCCTATAAAGATAGAAGTGAACCCCACAAAGCCCCCTATAAAGATAGAAGTGATTCCCACACAACCCACTATAAAGACAGAAGTGAACCCCACACAGACCCCTATAAAGATAGAAGTGATCCCCACACAGGCCTCTATAAAGGCTGAAGTGAACCCCACACAGCCCCCTATAAAGATAGAAGTGATCCCCACACAGCCCTCTATAAAGATAGAAGTGAACCCCACACTGCCCTCTATAAAGATAGAAGTGATCCCCACACAGCCCTCTATAAAGATAGAAGTGATCCCCACACAGCCCTCGATAAAGAATGAAGTGAACCCCACACTGCCCTCTAAAAAGATCGAAGTGATCCCCACACAGCCCCCTATAAAGATAGAAGTGATCCCCACACAGCCCTCTATAAAGATAGAAGCGATCCCCACAAAGCCCCCTATAAAGATAGAAGTGTTCCCCACACAGCCCTCTATGAAGACTGAAGTGAACATCACACAGCCCTCTATAAAGACTGAAGTGAACCCCACACAGCCCTCTATAAAGACTGAAGTGATCCCCACACAACCCTCTATAAAGATAGAAGTGATCCCCACACAGCCCACTTTCAAGATAGACGTGATCCCCACAAAGCCCCCGAAAAAGATAGAAGTGATCCCCACAAAGCCCTCTATAAAGATAGAAGTGATCTCCACACAGCCCTCTATAAAGATAGAAGTGATCCCCACAAAGCCCCCTATAAAGTTAGAAGTGAACCCCACACAGCCCTCTATAAAGACAGAAGTGATCCCCAAAAAGCCCTCTATAAAGATAGAAGTGAACCCCACACAGCCCTCTATAAAGATAGAAGTGATCCCCACACAGCCCTCTATAAAGATAGAAGTGATCCCCACAAAGCCCTCTATAAAGATAGAAGTGATCCCCACACAGCCCTCCATAAAGATAGAAGTGATCCCCACACAGCCCCCTATAAAGACAGAAGTGATCCCCACACAGCCCTCTATAAAGATAGAAGTGATCCCCACACAGCCCTCTATAAAGATAGAAGTGATCCCCACACAGCCCTCTATAAAGATAGAAGTGATCCTCAAAAAGCCCCTATAAAGATAGAAGTGAACCCCACACAGCCCCCTATAAAGACAGAAGTGATCCCCACACAGCCCTCTATAAAGATAGAAGTGATCCCCACACTGCCCTCTATTAAGATAGAAGTGATTCCCACAAAGCCCCCTATAGAGATAGAAGTGAACCCCACACAGCCCTCTATAAAGATAGAAGTGATCCGCACACTGCCCTCTATAAAGATAGAAGTGATCCCCACACAGCCCCCTATAAAGACAGAAGTGATCCTCACAAAGCCCTCTATAAAGATAGAAGTGATCCCCACACAGCCCTCTATAAAGACTGAAGTGAACCCCACACAGCCCCCTATAAAGACAGAAGTGATCCCCACACAGCACTCTATAAAGATAGAAGTGATCCCCACACAGCCCTCTATAAAGATAGAAGTGAACTCCACAAAGCCCTCTATAAAGACAGAAGTGAACCCCACACAGCCCTCTATAAAGATAGAAGTGAACCCCACAAAGCCCTCTATAAAGACAGAAGTGATCCCCACAAAGCCCTCAATAAAGACAGAAGTGATCCCCACACAGCACTCTATAAAGACAGAAGTGAACCCCACACAGCCCTCTATAAAGACAGAAGTCATCCCCACACAGCCCTCTATAAAGATAGAAGTGAACCCCACACAGCCCCCTATAAAGATAGAAGTTTTCCCCACAAAGCCCTCTATAAAGATAGAGGTGGACCCCACAGAGCCCTCTATAAAGACAGAAGTGAACCCCATACAGCCCTCTATAAAGATAGAAGTGAACCCCACAAAGCCCTCTATAAAGATAGAAGAGAACCCCACAAAGCCCTCTATAAAGATAGAACTGAACCCCACACAGCCCTCTATAAAGACAGAAGTGAACCCCACACTGCCCTCTATAAAGACTGAAGTGAACCCCACACTGCCCTCTATAAAGACTGAAGTGAACCCCACACTGCCCTCTATAAAGATAGAAGTGATCCCCACAAAGCCCTCTATAAAGATAGAAGTGAACCCCACACAGCCCTCAATAAAGACAGAAGTGAACCCCACACAGCCCCCTATAAAGATAGAAGTGATCCCCACACAGCCCCCTCGAAAGATAGAAGTGATCCCCACAAAGCCCCCTATAAAGATGGAAGTGATCCCCACACAGCCCTCTATAAAGATAGAAGTGATTCCCACACTGCCCCCTATAAAGAGAGAAGTGAACCCCACAAAGCCCTCTATAAAGATAGAAGTGAACCCCACACAGCCCTCTATAAAGATAGAAGTGAGACCCACACAGCCCCCTATAAAGACAGAAGTGAACCCCTCAAAGCCCCTTATAAAGATAGAAGTGATCCCCACATAGCCCTCTATAAAAATAGAAGTGATCCCCACACAGCCTCCAATAAAGATAGAAGTGAACCCCACACTGCCCTCTATAAAGATAGAAGTGATCCCCACACAGCCCTCTATAAAGATAGAAGTGAACCCCACACAGCCCTCTATAAAGACAGAAGTGAACCCCACACATCCCACTACAAAGATAGAAGTGATCCCCACACAGCCCTCTATAAAGATAGAAGTGATCCCCACACATCGCTCTATAAAGACAGAAGTGAACCCCACACAGCCCCCTATAAAGATAGAAGTGAACCCCACAAAGCCCCCTATAAAGTTAGAAGTGATTCCCACACAGCCCTCTATAAAGACAGAAGTGAACCCCACACAGCCCCCTATAAAGATAGAAGTGATCCCCACACAGCCCTCTATAAAGACAGAAGTGAACCCCACACAGCCCCCTATAAAGATAGAAGTGATCCCCACAAAGCCCCCTATAAGTATAGAAGTGAACCCCACAAAGCCCCCTATAAAGAGAGAAGTGATCAACACACAGTCCTCTATCAAGACAGAAGTGAACCCCACACAGCCCCCTATAAAGTTAGAAGTGATCCCCACACAGCCCTCTATAAAGATAGAAGTGAACCCCACACAGCCCTCTATAAAGATAGAAGTGATCCCCACACAGCCCTCTATAAAGACTGAAGTGAACCCCACACAGCCCCCTATAAAGACAGAAGTGATCCCCACACAGCACTCTATAAAGATAGAAGTGATCCCCACACAGCCCTCTATAAAGATAGAAGTGAACTCCACAAAGCCCTCTATAAAGACAGAAGTGAACCCCACACAGCCCTCTATAAAGATAGAAGTGAACCCCACAAAGCCCTCTATAAAGACAGAATTGATCCCCACACAGCCCTCTATAAAGACAGAAGTGAACCCCACACAGCCCCCTATAAAGATAGAAGTGATCCCCACACAGCCCTCTATAAAGACAGAAGTGAACCCCACACAGCCCCCTATAAAGATAGATGTGATCCCCACAAAGCCCCCTATAAGTATAGAAGTGAACCCCACAAAGCCCCCTATAAAGAGAGAAGTGATCAACACACAGTCCTCTATAAAGACAGAAGTGAACCCCACACAGCCCCCTATAAAGATAGAAGTGATCCCCACACAGCCCTCTATAAAGATAGAAGTGATCCCCACACAGCCCTCTATAAAGATAGAAGTGATCCCCACAAAGCCCTCTATAAAGATAGAAGTGATCCCCACACAGCCCTCTATAAAGATAGAAGTGATCCCCAAAAAGCCCCCTTTAAAGATAGAAGTGATCCCCACACAGCCCCCTATAAAGACAGAAGTGAACCCCACACAGCCCTCTATAAAGATAGAAGTGATCCCCACACTGCCCTCTATAAAGATAGAAGTGATCCCCACACAGCCCCCTATAGAGATAGAAGTGAACCCCACACAGCCCTCTATAAAGATAGAAGTGATCCCCACACAGCACCCTATAAAGACAGAAGTGATCCCCACACAGCCCTGTATAAAGATAGAAGTGATCCCCACACAGCCCTCTATAAAGATAGAAGTGAACTCCACAAAGCCCTCTATAAAGACAGAAGTGAACCCCACACAGCCCTCTATAAAGACAGAAGTGATCCCCACACAGCCCTCTATAAAGACAGAAGTGATCCCCACACAGCCCTCTATAAAGATAGATGTGAACCCCACACAGCCCCCTATAAAGATGGAAGTGATCCCCACAAAGCCCTCTATAAAGACAGAAGTGAACCCCACAAAGCCCCCTATAAAGATAGAAGTGATCCCCACACATCGCTCTATAAAGACAGAAGTGAACCCCACACAGCCCCCTTTAAAGATAGAAGTGAACCCCACAAAGCCCCCTATAAAGATAGAAGTGATCCCCACACATCGCTCTATAAAGACAGAAGTGAACCCCACACAGCCCCCTATAAAGATAGAAGTGATCCCCACACAGCCCTCTATAAAGACAGAAGTGATCCCCACACAGCCCTCTATAAAGATAGAAGTGATCCCCACACATCGCTCTATAAAGACAGAAGTGAACCCCACACAGCCCCCTATAAAGATAGAAGTGAACCCCACAAAGCCCCCTATAAAGATAGAAGTGATTCCCACACAGCCCTCTATAAAGACAGAAGTGAACCCCACACAGCCCCCTATAAAGATAGAAGTGATCCCCACACAGCCCTCTATAAAGACAGAAGTGAACCCCACACAGCCCCCTATAAAGATAGAAGTGATCCCCACAAAGCCCCCTATAAGTATAGAAGTGAACCCCACAAAGCCCCCTATAAAGAGAGAAGTGATCAACACACAGTCCTCTATCAAGACAGAAGTGAACCCCACACAGCCCCCTATAAAGTTAGAAGTGATCCCCACACAGCCCTCTATAAAGATAGAAGTGAACCCCACACAGCCCTCTATAAAGATAGAAGTGATCCCCACACAGCCCTCTATAAAGACTGAAGTGAACCCCACACAGCCCCCTATAAAGACAGAAGTGATCCCCACACAGCACTCTATAAAGATAGAAGTGATCCCCACACAGCCCTCTATAAAGATAGAAGTGAACTCCACAAAGCCCTCTATAAAGACAGAAGTGAACCCCACACAGCCCTCTATAAAGATAGAAGTGAACCCCACAAAGCCCTCTATAAAGACAGAATTGATCCCCACACAGCACTCTATAAAGACAGAAGTGAACCCCACACAGCCCTCAATAAAGACAGAAGTCATCCCCACACAGCCCTCTATAAAGATAGAAGTGAACCCCACACAGCCCCCTATAAAGAGAGAAGTTTTCCCCACAAAGCCCTCTAGAAAGATAGAAGTGGACCCCACAGAGCCCTCTATAAAGACAGAAGTGAACCCCATACAGCCCTCTATAAAGATAGAAGTGAACCCCACAAAGCCCTCTATAAAGATAGAAGAGAACCCCACAAAGCCCTCTATAAAGATAGAAGTGATCCCCACACAGCCCTCTATAAAGACAGAAGTGAACCCCACACTGCCCTCTATAAAGACTGAAGTGAACCCCACACTGCCCTCTATAAAGACTGAAGTGAACCCCACACTGCCCTCTATAAAGATAGAAGTGATCCCCACAAAGCCCTCTATAAAGATAGAAGTGAACCCCACACAGCCCTCAATAAAGACAGAAGTGAACCCCACACAGCCCCCTATAAAGATAGAAGTGATCCCCACACATCCCCCTCGAAAGATAGAAGTGATCCCCACAAAGCCCCCTATAAAGATGGAAGTGATCCCCACACAGCCCTCTATAAAGATAGAAGTGATTCCCACACTGCCCCCTATAAAGAGAGAAGTGAACCCCACAAAGCCCTCTATAAAGATAGAAGTGAACCCCACACAGCCCTCTATAAAGATAGAAGTGAGACCCACACAGCCCCCTATAAAGACAGAAGTGAACCCCTCAAAGCCCCTTATAAAGATAGAAGTGATCCCCACATAGCCCTCTATAAAAATAGAAGTGATCCCCACACACCTCCAATAAAGATAGAAGTGAACCCCACACTGCCCTCTATAAAGATAGAAGTGATCCCCACACAGCCCTCTATAAAGATAGAAGTGATCCCCACAAAGCCCTCTATAAAGATAGAAGTGATCCCCACACAGCCTTCTATAAAGATAGAAGTGAACCCCACACAGCCCTCTATAAAGACAGAAGTGAACCCCACACATCCCTCTATAAAGATAGAAGTGATCCCCACACAGCCCTCTATAAAGACAGAAGTGAACCCCACAAAGCCCCCTATAAAGATAGAAGTGATCCCCACACATCGCTCTGTAAAGACAGAAGTGAACCCCACACAGCCCCCTATAAAGATAGAAGTGAACCCCACAAAGCCCCCTATAAAGATAGAAGTGATTCCCACACAGCCCTCTATAAAGACAGAAGTGAACCCCACACAGCCCCCTATAAAGATAGAAGTGATCCCCACACAGCCCTCTATAAAGACAGAAGTGAACCCCACACAGCCCCCTATAAAGATAGATGTGATCCCCACAAAGCCCCCTATAAGTATAGAAGTGAACCCCACAAAGCCCCCTATAAAGAGAGAAGTGATCAACACACAGTCCTCTATAAAGACAGAAGTGAACCCCACACAGCCCCCTATAAAGATAGAAGTGATCCCCACACAGCCCTCTATAAAGATAGAAGTGATCCCCACACAGCCCTCTATAAAGATAGAAGTGATCCCCACAAAGCCCTCTATAAAGATAGAAGTGATCCCCACACAGCCCTCTATAAAGATAGAAGTGATCCCCAAAAAGCCCCCTTTAAAGATAGAAGTGATCCCCACACAGCCCCCTATAAAGACAGAAGTGAACCCCACACAGCCCTCTATAAAGATAGAAGTGATCCCCACACTGCCCTCTATAAAGATAGAAGTGATCCCCACACAGCCCCCTATAGAGATAGAAGTGAACCCCACACAGCCCTCTATAAAGATAGAAGTGATCCCCACACAGCACCCTATAAAGACAGAAGTGATCCCCACACAGCCCTGTATAAAGATAGAAGTGATCCCCACACAGCCCTCTATAAAGATAGAAGTGAACTCCACAAAGCCCTCTATAAAGACAGAAGTGAACCCCACACAGCCCTCTATAAAGACAGAAGTGATCCCCACACAGCCCTCTATAAAGACAGAAGTGATCCCCACACAGCCCTCTATAAAGATAGATGTGAACCCCACACAGCCCCCTATAAAGATGGAAGTGATCCCCACAAAGCCCTCTATAAAGACAGAAGTGAACCCCACAAAGCCCCCTATAAAGATAGAAGTGATCCCCACACATCGCTCTATAAAGACAGAAGTGAACCCCACACAGCCCCCTTTAAAGATAGAAGTGAACCCCACAAAGCCCCCTATAAAGATAGAAGTGATCCCCACACATCGCTCTATAAAGACAGAAGTGAACCCCACACAGCCCCCTATAAAGATAGAAGTGATCCCCACACAGCCCTCTATAAAGACAGAAGTGATCCCCACACAGCCCTCTATAAAGATAGAAGTGATCCCCACACATCGCTCTATAAAGACAGAAGTGAACCCCACACAGCCCCCTATAAAGATAGAAGTGAACCCCACAAAGCCCCCTATAAAGATAGAAGTGATTCCCACACAGCCCTCTATAAAGACAGAAGTGAACCCCGCACAGCCCCCTATAAAGATAGAAGTGATCCCCACACAGCCCTCTATAAAGACAGAAGTGAACCCCACACAGCCCCCTATAAAGATAGAAGTGATCCCCACAAAGCCCCCTATAAGTATAGAAGTGAACCCCACAAAGCCCCCTATAAAGAGAGAAGTGATCAACACACAGTCCTCTATCAAGACAGAAGTGAACCCCACACAGCCCCCTATAAAGTTAGAAGTGATCCCCACACAGCCCTCTATAAAGATAGAAGTGAACCCCACACAGCCCTCTATAAAGATAGAAGTGATCCCCACACAGCCCTCTATAAAGACTGAAGTGAACCCCACACAGCCCCCTATAAAGACAGAAGTGATCCCCACACAGCACTCTATAAAGATAGAAGTGATCCCCACACAGCCCTCTATAAAGATAGAAGTGAACTCCACAAAGCCCTCTATAAAGACAGAAGTGAACCCCACACAGCCCTCTATAAAGATAGAAGTGAACCCCACAAAGCCCTCTATAAAGACAGAATTGATCCCCACACAGCACTCTATAAAGACAGAAGTGAACCCCACACAGCCCTCAATAAAGACAGAAGTCATCCCCACACAGCCCTCTATAAAGATAGAAGTGAACCCCACACAGCCCCCTATAAAGAGAGAAGTTTTCCCCACAAAGCCCTCTAGAAAGATAGAAGTGGACCCCACAGAGCCCTCTATAAAGACAGAAGTGAACCCCACAAAGCCCTCTATAAAGATAGAAGAGAACCCCACAAAGCCCTCTATAAAGATAGAAGTGACCCCACACAGCCCTCTATAAAGACAGAAGTGAACCCCACACTGCCCTCTATAAAGACTGAAGTGAACCCCACACTGCCCTCTATAAAGACTGAAGTGAACCCCACACTGCCCTCTATAAAGATAGAAGTGATCCCCACAAAGCCCTCTATAAAGATAGAAGTGAACCCCACACAGCCCTCAATAAAGACAGAAGTGAACCCCACACAGCCCCCTATAAAGATAGAAGTGATCCCCACACATCCCCCTCGAAAGATAGAAGTGATCCCCACAAAGCCCCCTATAAAGATGGAAGTGATCCCCACACAGCCCTCTATAAAGATAGAAGTGATTCCCACACTGCCCCCTATAAAGAGAGAAGTGAACCCCACAAAGCCCTCTATAAAGATAGAAGTGAACCCCACACAGCCCTCTATAAAGATAGAAGTGAGACCCACACAGCCCCCTATAAAGACAGAAGTGAACCCCTCAAAGCCCCTTATAAAGATAGAAGTGATCCCCACATAGCCCTCTATAAAAATAGAAGTGATCCCCACACACCTCCAATAAAGATAGAAGTGAACCCCACACTGCCCTCTATAAAGATAGAAGTGATCCCCACACAGCCCTCTATAAAGATAGAAGTGATCCCCACAAAGCCCTCTATAAAGATAGAAGTGATCCCCACACAGCCTTCTATAAAGATAGAAGTGAACCCCACACAGCCCTCTATAAAGACGAAGTGAACCCCACACATCCCTCTATAAAGATAGAAGTGATCCCCACACAGCCCTCTATAAAGACAGAAGTGAACCCCACAAAGCCCCCTATAAAGATAGAAGTGATCCCCACACATCGCTCTGTAAAGACAGAGGTGAACCCCACACAGCCCCCTATAAAGATAGAAGTGGACCCCACAGAGCCCTCTATAAAGACAGAAGTGATCCCCACACAGCCCTCTATAAAGATAGAAGTGATCCCCACACAGCCCTCTATAAAGATAGAAGTGATTCCCACACTGCCCCCTATAAAGAGAGAAGTGAACCCCACACAGCCCCCTATAAAGATAGATGTGATCCCCACAAAGCCCCCTATAAGTATAGAAGTGAACCCCACAAAGCCCCCTATAAAGAGAGAAGTGATCAACACACAGTCCTCTATAAAGACAGAAGTGAACCCCACACAGCCCCCTATAAAGATAGAAGTGATCCCCACACAGCCCTCTATAAAGATAGAAGTGATCCCCACACAGCCCTCTATAAAGATAGAAGTGATCCCCACAAAGCCCTCTATAAAGATAGAAGTGATCCCCACACAGCCCTCTATAAAGATAGAAGTGATCCCCAAAAAGCCCCCATTAAAGATAGAAGTGATCCCCACACAGCCCCCTATAAAGACAGAAGTGAACCCCACACAGCCCTCTATAAAGATAGAAGTGATCCCCACACTGCCCTCTATAAAGATAGAAGTGATCCCCACACAGCCCCCTATAGAGATAGAAGTGAACCCCACACAGCCCTCTATAAAGATAGAAGTGATCCCCACACAGCACCCTATAAAGACAGAAGTGATCCCCACACAGCCCTGTATAAAGATAGAAGTGATCCCCACACAGCCCTCTATAAAGATAGAAGTGAACTCCACAAAGCCCTCTATAAAGACATAAGTGAACCCCACACAGCCCTCTATAAAGACAGAAGTGATCCCCACACAGCCCTCTATAAAGACAGAAGTGATCCCCACACAGCCCTCTATAAAGATAGATGTGAACCCCACACAGCCCCCTATAAAGATGGAAGTGATCCCCACAAAGCCCTCTATAAAGACAGAAGTGAACCCCACAAAGCCCCCTATAAAGATAGAAGTGATCCCCACACATCGCTCTATAAAGACAGAAGTGAACCCCACACAGCCCCCTTTAAAGATAGAAGTGAACCCCACAAAGCCCCCTATAAAGATAGAAGTGATTCCCACACAGCCCTCTATAAAGACAGAAGTGAACCCCACACAGCCCCCTATAAAGATAGAAGTGATCCCCACACAGCACTCTATAAAGACAGAAGTGAACCCCACACAGCCCCCTATAAAGATAGAAGTGATCCCCACAAAGCCCCCTATAAGTATAGAAGTGAACCCCACAAAGCCCCCTATAAAGAGAGAAGTGATCAACACACAGTCCTCTATAAAGACAGAAGTGAACCCCACACAGCCCCCTATAAAGTTAGAAGTGATCCCCACACAGCCCTCTATAAAGATAGAAGTGAACCCCACACAGCCCTCTATAAAGATAGAAGTGATCCCCACACAGCCCTCTATAAAGACTGAAGTGAACCCCACACAGCCCCCTATAAAGACAGAAGTGATCCCCACACAGCACTCTATAAAGATAGAAGTGATCCCCACACAGCCCTCTATAAAGATAGAAGTGGACTCCACAAAGCCCTCTATAAAGACAGAAGTGAACCCCACAAAGCCCTCTATAAAGACAGAATTGATCCCCACACAGCACTCTATAAAGACAGAAGTGAACCCCACACAGCCCTCTATAAAGACAGAAGTCATCCCCACACAGCCCTCTATAAAGATAGAAGTGAACCCCACACAGCCCCCTATAAAGAGAGAAGTTTTCCCCACAAAGCCCTCTATAAAGATAGAAGTGGACCCCACAGAGCCCTCTATAAAGACAGAAGTGATCCCCACACAGCCCTCTATAAAGATAGAAGTGATCCCCACACAGCCCTCTATAAAGATAGAAGTGATTCCCACACTGCCCCCTATAAAGAGAGAAGTGAACCCCACAAAGCCCTCTATAAAGATAGAAGAGAACCCCACAAAGCCCTCTATAAAGATAGAAGTGAACCCCACACAGCGCTCTATAAAGACAGAAGTGAACCCCACACTGCCCACTATAAAGACTGAAGTGAACCCCACACTGCCCTCTATAAAGACTGAAGTGAACCCCACACTGCCCTCTATAAAGATAGAAGTGATCCCCACAAAGCCCTCTATAAAGATAGAAGTGAACCCCACACAGCCCTCAATAAAGACAGAAGTGAACCCCACACAGCCCCCTATAAAGATAGAAGTGATCCCCACACATCCCCCTCGAAAGATAGAAGTGATCCCCACAAAGCCCCCTATAAAGATGGAAGTGATCCCCACACAGCCCTCTATAAAGATAGAAGTGATTCCCACACTGCCCCCTATAAAGAGAGAAGTGAACCCCACAAAGCCCTCTATAAAGATAGAAGTGAACCCCACACAGCCCTCTATAAAGATAGAAGTGAGACCCACACAGCCCCCTATAAAGACAGAAGTGAACCCCTCAAAGCCCCTTTTAAAGATAGAAGTGATCCCCACATAGCCCTCTATAAAAATAGAAGTGATCCCCACACAGCCTCCAATAAAGATAGAAGTGAACCCCACACTGCCCTCTATAAAGATAGAAGTGATCCCCACACAGCCCTCTATAAAGATAGAAGTGATCCCCACAAAGCCCTCTATAAAGATAGAAGTGATCCCCACACAGCCTTCTATAAAGATAGAAGTGAACCCCACACAGCCCTCTATAAAGACAGAAGTGAACCCCACACATCCCTCTATAAAGATAGAAGTGATCCCCACACAGCCCTCTATAAAGACAGAAGTGAACCCCACAAAGCCCCCTATAAAGATAGAAGTGATCCCCACACATCGCTCTATAAAGACAGAAGTGAACCCCACACAGCCCCCTATAAAGATAGAAGTGAACCCCACAAAGCCCCCTATAAAGATAGAAGTGATTCACACACAGCCCTCTATAAAGACAGAAGTGAACCCCACACAGCCCCCGAGAAAGATAGAAGTGATCCCCACACAGCCCTCTATAAAGACAGAAGTGAACCCCACACAGCCCCCTATAAAGATAGATGTGATCCCCACAAAGCCCCCTATAAGTATAGAAGTGAACCCCACAAAGCCCCCTATAAAGAGAGAAGTGATCAACACACAGTCCTCTATAAAGACAGAAGTGAACCCCACACAGCCCCCTATAAAGATAGAAGTGATCCCCACACAGCCCTCTATAAAGATAGAAGTGATCCCCACACAGCACTCTATAAAGATAGAAGTGATCCCCACAAAGCCCTCTATAAAGATAGAAGTGATCCCCACACAGCCCTCTATAAAGATAGAAGTGATCCCCAAAAAGCCCCCTTTAAAGATAGAAGTGAACCCCACACAGCCCCCTATAAAGACAGAAATGATCCCCACAAAGACCTCTAAAAATGGAGAAGTGATCCCCACACAGCCCCCTATAAAGACAGAAGTGAACCCCACACAGCCCTCTATAAAGATAGAAGGGATCCCCACACTGCCCTCTATAAAGATAGAAGTGATCCCCACACAGCCCCTATAGAGATAGAAGTGAACCCCACACAGCCCTCTATAATCATAGAAGTGATCCCCACACAGCACCCTATAAAGACAGAAGTGATCCCCACACAGCCCTGTATAAAGATAGAAGTGATCCCCACACAGCCCTCGAAAAAGATAGAAGTGAACTCCACAAAGCCCTCTATACAGACAGAAGTGAACCCCACACAGCCCTCTATAAAGACAGAAGTGATCCCCACACAGCCCTCTATAAAGACAGAAGTGATCCCCACACAGCCCTCTATAAAGATAGATGTGAACCCCACACAGCCCCCTATAAAGATGGAAGTGATCCCCACAAAGCCCTCTATAAAGACTGAAGTGAACCCCACAAAGCCCTCTATAAAGACTGAAGTGATCCCCACACAGCCCTCTATAAAGACAGAAGTGAACCCCACACAGCCCTCTATAAAGACAGAAGTCATCCCCACACAGCCCTCTATAAAGATAGAAGTGGACCCCACAGAGCCCTCTATAAAGACAGAAGTGAACCCCACACAGCCCTCTATAAAGACAGAAGTGAACCCCACACAGCCCCCTATAAAGATAGAAGTGATCCCCACAAATCCCTCTATAAAGATAGAAGTGGACCCCACAGAGCCCTCTATAAAGACAGATGTGAACCCCACACAGCCCTCTATAAAGACAGAAGTGAACCCCACACAGCCCCCTATAAAGATAGAAGTGATCCCCACAAAGCCCTCTATAAAGATAGAAGTGGACCCCACAGAGCCCTCTATAAAGACAGATGTGAACCCCACACAGCCCTCTATAAAGACAGAAGTGAACCCCACACAGCCCTCTATAAAGATAGAAGTGATCCCCACAAAGACCTCTATAAAGATAGAAGTGGACCCTACAGAGCACTCTATAAAGACAGATGTGAACCCCACACAGCCCTCTATAAAGACAGAAGTGAACCCCACACAGCCCCCTATAAAGATAGAAGTGATCCCCACAAAGCCCTCTATAAAGACAGAAGTGGACCCCACAGAGCCCTCTATAAAGACAGATGTGAACCCCACACAGCCCTCTATAAAGACAGAAGTGAACCCCACACAGCCCTCTATAAAGATAGAAGTGATCCCCACAAAGACCTCTATAAAGATAGAAGTGGACCCCACAGAGCCCTCTATAAAGACAGATGTGATCCCCACACAGCCCCATATAAAGACAGAAGTGATCCCCATACAGCCCTCTATAAAGATAGAAGTGATCCCCACACAGCCCTCTATAAAGATAGAAGTGAACTCCACAAAGCCCTCTATAAAGACAGAAGTGATCCCCACACAGCCCTCTATAAAGACAGAAGTGAACCCCACACAGCCCTCTATAAAGACAGAAGTCATCCCCACACAGCCCTCTATAAAGATAGAAGTGAACCCTACACAGCCCTCTATAAAGATAGAAGTGAACCCCACACAGCCCCCTATAAAGATAGAAGTGATCCCCACACAGCCCTCTATAAAGATAGAAGTGGACCCCACAGAGCCCTCGAGAAAGACAGAAGTGAACCCCGTACTGCCCTCTATAAAGACTGAAGTGAACCCCACACAGCCCTGTATAAAGACAGAAGTGCACCCCACACTGCCCCCTATAAAAACTGAAGTGAACCCCACACTGCCCTCTATAAAGATAGAAGTGATCCCCACAAAGCCCTCTAACAAGATGGAAGTGAACCCCACACAGCCCTCTATAAAGACAGAAGTGAACCCCACACAGCCCCCTATAAAGATAGAAGTGATCCCCACACAGCCCCCTATAAAGATAGAAGTGATCCCCACAAAGCCCCCTATAAAGATGGAAGTGATCCCCACACAGCCCTCTAAAAAGTTAGAAGTGATTCCCACACAGCCCCCTATAAAGATAGAAGTGAACCCCACAAAGCCCTCTATAAAGATAGAAGTGAACCCCACACAGCCCCCTATGAAGATAGAAGTGATCCCCACACAGCCCCCTCGAAAGATAGAAGTGATCCCCACAAAGCCCCCTATAAAGATGGAAGTGATCCCCACACAGCCCTCTATAAAGATAGAAGTGATTCCCACACTGCCCCCTATAAAGAGAGAAGTGGACCCCACAAAGCCCTCTATAAAGATAGAAGTGAACCCCACACAGCCCTCTATAAAGATAGAAGTGAGACCCACACAGCCCCCTATAAAGACAGAAGTGAACCCCTCAAAGCCCCTTATAAAGATAGAAGTGATCCCCACATAGCCCTCTATAAAAATAGAAGTGATCCCCACACAGCCTCCAATAAAGATAGAAGTGAACCCCACACTGCCCTCGATAAGGATAGAAGTGATCCCCACACAGCCCTCTATAAAGATAGAAGTGATCCCCACAAAGCCCTCTATAAAGATAGAAGTGATCCCCACACAGCCTTCTATAAAGATAGAAGTGAACCCCACACAGCCCTCTATAAAGACAGAAGTGAACCCCACACATCCCTCTATAAAGATAGAAGTGATCCCCACACAGCCCTCTATAAAGACAGAAGTGAACCCCACAAAGCCCCCTATAAAGATAGAAGTGATCCCCACACATCGCTCTATAAAGACAGAAGTGAACCCCACACAGCCCCCTATAAAGATAGAAGTGAACCCCACAAAGCCCCCTATAAAGATAGAAGTGATTCCCACACAGCCCTCTATAAAGACAGAAGTGAACCCCACACAGCCCCCTATAAAGATAGAAGTGATCCCCACACAGCCCTCTATAAAGACAGAAGTGAACCCCACACAGCCCCCTATAAAGATAGAAGTGATCCCCACAAAGCCCCCTATAAGTATAGAAGTGAACCCCACAAAGCCCCCTATAAAGAGAGAAGTGATCAACACACAGTCCTCTATAAAGACAGAAGTGAACCCCACACAGCCCCCTATAAAGATAGAAGTGATCGCCACACAGCCCTCTATAAACATAGAAGTGATCCCCACACTGCCCTCTATAAAGATAGAAGTGATCCCCACACAGCCCCCTATAAAGACAGAAGTGATCCCCACACAGCCCTCTATAAAGATAGAAGTGATCCCCACACAGCCCTCGAGAAAGATAGAAGTGAACTCCACAAAGCCCTCTATAAAGACAGAAGTGAACCCCACACAGCCCTCTATAAAGATAGAAGTGAACCCCACAAAGCCCTCTATAAAGACTGAAGTGATCCCCACACAGCCCTCTGTAAAGACAGAAGTGAACCCCACACAGCCCTCTATAAAGACAGAAGTCATCCCCACACAGCCCTCTATAAAGATAGAAGTGAACCCCACACAGCCCTCTATAAAGATAGAAGTGAACCCCACACAGCCCTCTATAAAGACAGAAGTGAACCCCACACAGCCCTCTATAAAGACAGAAGTGAACCCCAGACAGCCCTCTATAAAGATAGAAGTAAACCCCACACAGCCCCCTATAAAGATAGAAGTGATCCCCACAAAGCCCTCTATAAAGATAGAAGTGGACCCCACAGAGCCCTCTATAAAGACAGATGTGAACCCCACACAGCCTTCTATAAAGACAGAAGTGAACCCCACAAAGCCCCCTATAAAGATAGAAGTGATCCCCACAAAGCCCTCGAAAAGATAGAAGTGGACCACACAGAGCCCTCTATAAAGACAGATGTGAACCCCACACAGCCCTCTATAAAGACAGAAGTGAACCCCACACAGCCCTCTATAAAGATAGAAGTGATCCCCACAAAGACCTCTATAAAGATAGAAGTGGACCCTACAGAGCCCTCTATAAAGACAGATGTGAACCCCACACAGCCCTCTATAAAGACAGAAGTGAACCCCACACAGCCCCCTATAAAGATAGAAGTGATCCCCACAAAGCCCTCTATAAAGATAGAAGTGGACCCCACAGAGCCCTCTATAAAGACAGATGTGAACCCCACACAGCCCTCTATAAAGACAGAAGTGAACCCCACACAGCCCTCTATAAAGATAGAAGTGATCCCCACAAAGACCTCTATAAAGATAGAAGTGGACCCCACAGAGCCCTCTATAAAGACAGATGTGATCCCCACACAGCCCCATATAAAGACAGAAGTGATCCCCACACAGCCCTCTATAAAGATAGAAGTGATCCCCACACAGCCCTCTATAAAATAGAAGTGAACTCCACAAAGCCCTCTATAAAGACAGAAGTGATCCCCACACATCCCTCTACAAAGACAGAAGTGATCCCCACACAGCCCTCTATAAAGATAGAAGTGGACCCCACAGAGCCCTCGAGAAAGACAGAAGTGAACCCCGTACTGCCCTCTATAAAGACTGAAGTGAACCCCACACAGCCCTGTATAAAGACAGAAGTGCACCCCACACTGCCCCCTATAAAAACTGAAGTGAACCCCACACTGCCCTCTTTCAAGACTGAAGTGAACCCCACACTGCCCTCTATAAAGATAGAAGTGATCCCCACACAGCCCTCTATAAAGACAGAAGTGAACCCCACACAGCTCCCTACAAAGATAGAAGTGATCCCCACACAGCCCCCTATAAAGATAGAAGTGATCCCCACAAAGCCCCCTATAAAGATGGAAGTGATCCCCACACAGCCCTCTATAAAGATAGAAGTGATTCCCACACAGCCCCCTATAAAGATAGAAGTGAACCTCACAAAGCCCTCTATAAAGATAGAAGTGAACCCCACACAGCCCCCTATAAAGATAGAAGTGAACCCCACACAGCCCTCTATAAAGACAGAAGTGATCCCCACAAAGCCCCCTATACAGATAGAAGTGATCACCACACAGCCCTCTATAAAGATAGAAGTGATCCCCACACATCCCCTATAAAGATAGAAGTGAACCCCACACTGCCCTCGAAAAAGATAGAAGTGATCCCCACAAAGCCCTCTATACAGATAGAAGTGATCCCCACACAGCCCTCTATAAAGATAGAAGTGATCCCCACAAAGCCGTCTATACAGATAGAAGTGATCCCCACACAGCCCTCTATAAAGGTAGAAGTGAACCCCACACAGCCCTCTATAAAGACAGAAGTGAACCCCACACAGCCCTCTATAAAGATAGAAGTGAACCCCACAAAGCCCTCTATAAAGATAGAAGTGAACCCCACAAAGCCCCCTATAAAGATAGAAGTGATCCCCACACAGCCCTCTTTAAAGACAGAAGTGAACCCCACAAAGCCCCCTATAAAGATAGAAGTGATCCCCACACAGCCCCCTATAAAGATAGAAGTGAACCCCACAAAGCCCCCTATAAAGATAGAAGTGATTCCCACACAACCCACTATAAAGACAGAAGTGAACCCCACACAGCCCCCTATAAAGATAGAAGTGATCCCCACACAGCCCTCTATAAAGACAGAAGTGAACCCCACACAGCCCCCTATAAAGATAGAAGTGATCCCCACACAGCCCTCTATAAAGACTGAAGTGAACCCCACACTGCCCTCTATAAAGATAGAAGTGATCCCCACACAGCCCTCTATAAAGATAGAAGTGATCCCCACACAGCCCCCTCGAAAGATAGAAGTGATCCCCACAAAGCCCCCTATAAAGATGGAAGTGATCCCCACACAGCCCTCTATAAAGATAGAAGTGATTCCCACACTGCCCCCTATAAAGAGAGAAGTGGACCCCACAAAGCCCTCTATAAAGATAGAAGTGAACCCCACACAGCCCTCTATAAAGATAGAAGTGAGACCAACACAGCCCCCTATAAAGACAGAAGTGAACCCCTCAAAGCCCCTTATAAAGATAGAAGTGATCCCCACATAGCCCTCTATAAAAATAGAAGTGATCCCCACACAGCCTCCAATAAAGATAGAAGTGAACCCCACACTGCCCTCGATAAGGATAGAAGTGATCCCCACACAGCCCTCTATAAAGATAGAAGTGATCCCCACAAAGCCCTCTATAAAGATAGAAGTGATCCCCACACAGCCTTCTATAAAGATAGAAGTGAACCCCACACAGCCCTCTATAAAGACAGAAGTGAACCCCACACATCCCTCTATAAAGATAGAAGTGATCCCCACACAGCCCTCTATAAAGACAGAAGTGAACCCCACAAAGCCCCCTATAAAGATAGAAGTGATCCCCACACATCGCTCTATAAAGACAGAAGTGAACCCCACACAGCCCCCTATAAAGATAGAAGTGATCCCCACACAGCCCTCTAGAAACATAGAAGTGATCCCCACACTGCCCTCTATAAAGATAGAAGTGATCCCCACACAGCCCCCTATAAAGACAGAAGTGATCCCCACACAGCCCTCTATAAAGATAGAAGTGATCCCCACACAGCCCTCGAGAAAGATAGAAGTGAACTCCACAAAGCCCTCTATAAAGACAGAAGTGAACCCCACACAGCCCTCTATAAAGATAGAAGTGAACCCCACAAAGCCCTCTATAAAGACTGAAGTGATACCCACACAGCCCTCTGTAAAGACAGAAGTGAACCCCACACAGCCCTCTATAAAGACAGAAGTCATCCCCACACAGCCCTCTATAAAGATAGAAGTGAACCCCACACAGCCCTCTATAAAGATAGAAGTGAACCCCACACAGCCCTCTATAAAGACAGAAGTGAACCCCACACAGCCCTCTATAAAGACAGAAGTGAACCCCACACAGCCCTCTATAAAGATAGAAGTAAACCCCACACAGCCCCCTATAAAGATAGAAGTGATCCCCACAAAGCCCTCTATAAAGATAGAAGTGGACCCCACAGAGCCCTCTATAAAGACAGATGTGAACCCCACACAGCCCTCTATAAAGACAGAAGTGAACCCCACGAAGCCCCCTATAAAGATAGAAGTGATCCCCACAAAGCCCTCTATAAAGATAGAAGTGGACCACACAGAGCCCTCTATAAAGACAGATGTGAACCCCACACAGCCCTCTATAAAGACAGAAGTGAACCCCACACAGCCCTCTATAAAGATAGAAGTGATCCCCACAAAGACCTCTATAAAGATAGAAGTGGACCCTACAGAGCCCTCTATAAAGACAGATGTGAACCCCACACAGCCCTCTATAAAGACAGAAGTGAACCCCACACAGCCCCCTATAAAGATAGAAGTGATCCCCACAAAGCCCTCTATAAAGATAGAAGTGGACCCCACAGAGCCCTCTATAAAGACAGATGTGAACCCCACACAGCCCTCTATAAAGACAGAAGTGAACCCCACACAGCCCTCTATAAAGATAGAAGTGATCCCCACAAAGACCTCTATAAAGATAGAAGTGGACCCCACAGAGCCCTCTATAAAGACAGATGTGATCCCCACACAGCCCCATATAAAGACAGAAGTGATCCCCACACAGCCCTCTATAAAGATAGAAGTGATCCCCACACAGCCCTCTATAAAATAGAAGTGAACTCCACAAAGCCCTCTATAAAGACAGAAGTGATCCCCACACATCCCTCTACAAAGACAGAAGTGATCCCCACACAGCCCTCTTTAAAGATAGAAGTGGACCCCACAGAGCCCTCGAGAAAGACAGAAGTGAACCCCGTACTGCCCTCTATAAAGACTGAAGTGAACCCCACACAGCCCTGTATAAAGACAGAAGTGCACCCCACACTGCCCCCTATAAAAACTGAAGTGAACCCCACACTGCCCTATTTCAAGACTGAAGTGAACCCCACACTGCCCTCTATAAAGATAGAAGTGATCCCCACACAGCCCTCTATAAAGACAGAAGTGAACCCCACACAGCTCCCTACAAAGATAGAAGTGATCCCCACACAGCCCCCTATAAAGATAGAAGTGATCCCCACAAAGCCCCCTATAAAGATGGAAGTGATCCCCACACAGCCCTCTATAAAGATAGAAGTGATTCCCACACAGCCCCCTATAAAGATAGAAGTGAACCTCACAAAGCCCTCTATAAAGATAGAAGTGAACCCCACACAGCCCCCTATAAAGATAGAAGTGAACCCCACACAGCCCTCTATAAAGACAGAAGTGATCCCCACAAAGCCCCCTATACAGATAGAAGTGATCACCACACAGCCCTCTATAAAGATAGAAGTGATCCCCACACATCCCCTATAAAGATAGAAGTGAACCCCACACTGCCCTCTATAAAGATAGAAGTGATCCCCACAAAGCCCTCTATACAGATAGAAGTGATCCCCACACAGCCCTCTATAAAGATAGAAGTGATCCCCACAAAGCCGTCTATACAGATAGAAGTGATCCCCACACAGCCCTCTATAAAGGTAGAAGTGAACCCCACACAGCCCTCTATAAAGACAGAAGTGAACCCCACACAGCCCTCTATAAAGATAGAAGTGAACCCCACAAAGCCCTCTATAAAGATAGAAGTGAACCCCACAAAGCCCCCTATAAAGATAGAAGTGATCCCCACACAGCCCTCTTTAAAGACAGAAGTGAACCCCACAAAGCCCCCTATAAAGATAGAAGTGATCCCCACACAGCCCCCTATAAAGATAGAAGTGAACCCCACAAAGCGCCCTATAAAGATAGAAGTGATTCCCACACAACCCACTATAAAGACAGAAGTGAACCCCACACAGCCCCCTATAAAGATAGAAGTGATCCCCACACAGCCCTCTATAAAGACAGAAGTGAACCCCACACAGCCCCCTAAAAAGATAGAAGTGATCCCCACACAGCCCTCTATAAAGACTGAAGTGAACCCCACACTGCCCTCTATAAAGATAGAAGTGATCCCCACACAGCCCTCTATAAAGATAGAAGTGATCCCCACACAATGAAGTGAACCCCACACTGCCCTCTAAAAAGATCGAAGTGATCCCCACACAGCCCCCTATAAAGATGGAAGGGATCCCCACACAGCCCTCTATAAAGATAGAAGTGATCCCCACAAAGCCCCCTATAAAGATAGAAGTGTTCCCCACACAGCCCTCTATGAAGACTGAAGTGAACATCACACAGCCCTCTATAAAGACTGAAGTGAACCCCACACAGCCCTCTATAAAGACTGAAGTGATCCCCACACAACCCTCTATAAAGATAGAAGTGATCCCCACACAGCCCACTTTCAAGATAGAAGTGATCCCCACAAAGCCACCGAAAAAGATAGAAGTGATCCCCACAAAGCCCTCTATAAAGATAGAAGTGATCTCCACACAGCCCTCTATAAAGATAGAAGTGATCCCCACAAAGCCCCCTATAAAGTTAGAAGTGAACCCCACACAGCCCTCTATAAAGATAGAAGTGATCCCCAAAAAGCCCTCTATAAAGATAGAAGTGAACCCCACACAGCCCTCTATAAAGATAGAAGTGATCCCCACACAGCCCTCTATAAAGATAGAAGTGATCCCCACAAAGCCCTCTATAAAGATAGAAGTGATTCCCACAAAGCCCTCTATAAAGATAGAAGTGATCCCCACACAGCCCTCTATAAAGATAGAAGTGATCCCCACAAAGCCCTCTATAAAGATAGAAGTGATCCCCACACAGCCCTCTATAAAGATAGAAGTGATCCTCAAAAAGCCCCTATAAAGATAGAAGTGATTCCCACAAAGCCCCCTATAGAGATAGAAGTGAACCCCACACAGCCCTCTATAAAGATAGAAGTGATCCCCACACAGCCCCCGATAAAGACAGAAGTGATCCCCACAAAGCCCCCTATAGAGATAGAAGTGATCCCCACACTGCCCTCGATAAAGATAGAAGTGATCCCCACACAGCCCCCTATAAAGACAGAAGTGATCCCCACAAAGCCCTCTATAAAGATAGAAGTGATCCCCACACAGCCCTCTATAAAGACTGAAGTGAACCCCACACAGCCCCCTATAAAGACAGAAGTGATCCCCACACAGCACTCTATAAAGATAGAAGTGATCCCCACACAGCTCTCTATAAAGATAGAAGTGAACTCCACAAAGCCCTCTATAAAGACAGAAGTGAACCCCACACAGCCCTCTATAAAGATAGAAGTGAACCCCACAAAGCCCTCTATAAACACAGAAGTGATCCCCACACAGCACTCTATAAAGACAGAAGTGAACCCCACACAGCCCTCTATAAAGACAGAAGTCATCCCCACACAGCCCTCTATAAAGATAGAAGTGAACCCCACACAGCCCCCTATAAAGATAGAAGTTTTCCCCACAAAGCCCTCTATAAAGATAGAAGTGGACCCCACAGAGCCCTCTATAAAGACAGAAGTGAACCCCATACAGCCCTCTATAAAGATAGAAGTGAACCCCACAAAGCCCTCTATAAAGATAGAAGAGAACCCCACAAAGCCCTCTATAAAGATAGAAGTGAACCCCACACAGCCCTCTATAAAGACAGAAGTGAACCCCACACTGCCCTCTATAAAAACTGAAGTGAACCCCACACTGCCCTCTATAAAGACTGAAGTGAACCCCACACTGCCCTCTATAAAGATAGAAGTGATCCCCACAAAGCCCTCTATAAAGACAGAAGTGAACCCCACACAGCCCCCTATAAAGATAGGAGTGATCCCCACACAGCCCCCTCGAAAGGTAGAAGTGATCCCCACAAAGCCCCCTATAAAGATGGAAGTGATCCCCACACAGCCCTCTATAAAGATAGAAGTGATTCCCACACTGCCCCCTATAAAGATAGAAGTGAACCCCACAAAGCCCTCTATAAAGATAGAAGTGAACCCCACACAGCCCTCTATAAAGATAGAAGTGAGACCCACACAGCCCCCTATAAAGACAGAAGTGAACCCCTCAAAGCCCCTTATAAAGACAGAAGTGATCCCCACATAGCCCTCTATAAAAATAGAAGTGATCCCCACACAGCCTCCAATAAAGATAGAAGTGAACCCCACACTGCCCTCTATAAAGATAGAAGTGATCCCCACACAGCCCTCTATAAAGATAGAAGTGATCCCCACAAAGCCCTCTGTAAAGATAGAAGTGATCCCCACACAGCCTTCTATAAAGATAGAAGTGAACCCCACACAGCCCTCTATAAAGACAGAAGTGAACCCCACACATCCCTCTATAAAGATAGAAGTGATCCCCACACAGCCCTCTATAAAGACAGAAGTGAACCCCACAAAGCCCCCTATAAAGATAGAAGTGATCCCCACACATCGCTCTATAAAGACAGAAGTGAACCCCACACAGCCCCCTATAAAGATAGAAGTGAACCCCACAAAGCCCCCTATAAAGATAGAAGTGAGTCCCACACAGCCCTCTATAAAGACAGAAGTGAACCCCACACAGCCCCCTATAAAGATAGAAGTGATCCCCACACAGCCCTCTATAAAGACAGAAGTGAACCCCACACAGCCCCCTATAAAGATAGAAGTGATCCCCACAAAGCCCCCTATAAGTATAGAAGTGAACCCCACAAAGCCCCCTATAAAGAGAGAAGTGATCAACACACAGTCCTCAAAAAAGACAGAAGTGAACTCCACACAGCCCCCTATAAAGATAGAAGTGATCCCCACACAGCCCTCTATAAAGATAGAAGTGAACCCCACACAGCCCTCTATAAAGATAGAAGTGATCCCCACACAGCCCTCTATAAAGATAGAAGTGATCCTCACAAAGCCCTCTATAAAGATAGAAGTGATCCCCACACAGCCCTCTATAAAGATAGAAGTGATCCCCAAAAAGCCCCCTATAAAGATAGAAGTGAACCCCACACAGCCCCCTATAAAGACAGAAATGATCCCCACAAAGCTCTCTAAAAATGTAGAAGTGATCCCCACACAGCCCCCTATAAAGACAGAAGTAAACCCCACACAGCCCTCTATAAAGATAGAAGTGATCCCCACATTGCCCTCTATAAAGATAGAAGTGATCCCCACACAGCCCCCTATTGAGATAGAAGTGATCCCCACACAGCCCTCTATAAAGACAGAAGTGAACCCCACACTGCCCTCTATAAACATAGAAGTGATCCCCACACTGCCCTCTATAAAGATAGAAGTGATCCCCACACAGCCCTCTATAAAGATAGAAGTGAACCCCACACAGCCCTCTATAAAGATAGAAGTGAACCCCACACAGCCCCCTATAAAGATAGAAGTGGACCCCACAGAGCCCTCTATAAAGACAGAAGTGAACCCCACACAGCCCTCTATAAAGACAGACGTGAACCCCACACAGCCCTCTATAAAGATAGAAGTGAACCCCACACAGCCCTCTATAAAGATAGAAGTGATCCCCACACAGCCCCCTATAAAGACAGAAGTGAACCCCACACTGCCCTCTATAAACATAGAAGTGATCCCCACACTGCCCTCTATAAAGATAGAAGTGATCCCCACACAGCCCTCTATAAAGATAGAAGTGAACCCCACACAGCCCTCTATAAAGATAGAAGTGAACCCCACACAGCCCCCTATAAAGATAGAAGTGGACCCCACAGAGCCCTCTATAAAGACAGAAGTGTACCCCACACAGCCCTCTATAAAGACAGACGTGAACCCCACACAGCCCTCTATAAAGATAGAAGTGAACCCCACACAGCCCCCTATAAAGATAGAAGTGGACCCCACAGAGCCCTCTATAAAGATAGAAGTGAACCCCACACAGCCCTCTATAAAGATAGAAGTGGACCCCACACAGCCCTCTATAAAGATAGAAGTGATCCCCACAAAGACCTCTATAAAGATAGAAGTGGACCCCACAGACCCGCTATAAAGACAGAAGCGATCCCCACACAGCCCTCTATTAAGACAGATGTGAACCCCACACAGCCCTCTATAAAGACAGAAGTGAACCCCACACAGCCCTCTATAAAGATAGAAGTGATCCCCACAAAGACCTCTATAAAGATAGAAGTGGACCCCACAGACCCGCTATAAAGACAGAAGCGATCCCCACACAGCCCTCTATAAAGACAGAAATGAACCCCAGACAGCCCTCTATAAAGATAGAAGTGAACCCCACACAGCCCCCTATAAAGATAGAAGTGATCCCCACAAAGCCCTCTATAAAGATAGAAGTGATCCCCACAAAGCCCCCTATAAAGATAGAAGTGATCCCCACACAGCCCTCTATGAAGACTGAAGTGAACCCCACACAGCCCTCTATAAAGACTGAAGAGAACCCCACAAAGCCCTCTATAAAGATAGAAGTGAACCCCACACAGCCCTCTATAAAGACTGAAGTGAACCCCACACTGCCCTCTATAACGACAGAAGTGAACCCCACACATCGCTCTATAAAGACAGAAGTGAACCCCACACAGCCCCCTATAAAGATAGAAGTGAACCCCACAAAGCCCCCTATAAAGATAGAAGTGATTCCCACACAGCCCTCTATAAAGACAGAAGTGAACCCCACACAGCCCCCTATAAAGATAGAAGTGATCCCCACACAGCCCTCTATAAAGACAGAAGTGAACCCCACATAGCCCCCTATAAAGATAGCAGTGATCCCCACAAAGCCCCCTATGAAGATAGAAGTGATCCCCACACAGCCCTCTATAAAGACAGAGGTGAACCCCACACAGCCCCCTATAAAGATAGAAGTGATCCCCACAAAGCCCCCTATAAGTATAGAAGTGAACCCCACAAAGCCCCCTATAAAGATAGAAGTGATCACCACACAGCCCTCTATAAATACATAAGTGAACCCCACACAGCCCCCTATAAAGATAGAAGTGATCCCCACACAGCCCTCTATACAGATAGAAGTGAACCCCACACAGCCCTCTATAAAGATAGAAGTGATCCCCACAAAGCCCTCTATAAAGATAGAAGTGATCCCCACACAGCCCTCTATAAAGATAGAAGTGATCCCCAAAAAGCCCCCTACAAAAATAGAAGTAAACCCCACACAGCCCCCTATAAAGACAGAAGTGATCCCCACAAAGCCCTCGATAAATGTAGAAGTGATCCCCACACAGCCCCCTATAAAGATAGAAGTGAACCCCACACAGCCCTCTATAAAGATAGAAGTGATCCCCACACTGCCCTCTATAAAGATAGAAGTGATCCCCACAAAGCCCCCTATAGAGATAGAAGTGAACCCCACACAGCCCTCTATAAAAATAGAAGTGATCCCCACACTGCCCTCTATAAAGATAGAAGTGATCCCCTCACAGCCCCCTATAAAGACAGAAGTGATCCCCACAAAGCCCTCTATAAAGATAGAAGTGCTCCCCACACAGCCCTCTATAAAGACTGAAGTGAACCCCACACAGACCCCTATAAAGACAGAAGTGATCCCCACACAGCCCTCTATAAAGATAGAAGTGATCCCCACACAGCCCTCTATAAAGATAGAAGTGAACTCCACAAAGCCCTCTATAAAGACAGAAGTGAACCCCACACAGCCCTCTATAAAGATAGAAGTGAACCCCACAAAGCCCTCTATAAAGACTGAAGTGATCCCAACACAGCCCTCTATAAAGACAGAAGTGAACCCCACACAGCCCTCTATAAAGACAGAAGTCATCCCCACACAGGCCTCTATAAAGATAGAAGTGGACCCCACAGAGCCCTCTATAAAGACAGAAGTGAACCCCACACAGCCCTCTATAAAGACAGAAGTGAACCCCAGACAGCCCTCTATAAAGATAGAAGTGAACCCCACACAGCCCCCTATAAAGATAGAAGTGATCCCCACAAAGCCCTCTATAAAGATAGAAGTGGACCCCACAGAGCCCTCTATAAAGACAGAAGTGAACCCCACACAGCCCTCTATAAAGACAGAAGTGAACCCCAGACAGCCCGCTATAAAGATAGAAGTGAACCCCACACAGCCCCCTATAAAGATAGAAGTGATCCCCACAAAGCCCTCTATAAAGATAGAAGTGGACCCCACAGAGCCCTCTATAAAGACAGAAGTGAACCCCACACAGCCCTCTGTAAAGACAGAAGTGAACCCCACACAGCCCTCTATAAAGTTAGAAGAAATCCCCACAAAGCCCTCTATAAAGATAGAAGAGGACCCCACAGGCCCGCTATAAAGACAGAAGTGATCCCCACACAGCCGTCTATAAAGACAGAAGTGAACCCCAGACAGCCCTCTATAAAGATAGAAGTGAACCCCACACAGGCCCTATAAGGATAGACGTGATCCCCACAAAGCCCATCTAAAGATAGAAGTGTTCCCCACAAAGCCCCCTATAAAGATAGAAGTGATCCCCACACAGCCCTCTATGAAGACTGAAGTGAACCCCACACAGCCCTCTATAAAGACTGAAGAGAACCCCACACTGCCCTCTATAAAGACTGAAGTGAACCCCACACTGCCCTCTATAAAGACTGAAGTGAACCCCACACTGCCCTCTATAAAGATAGAAGTGATCCCCACAAAGCCCTCTATAAAGATATAAGTGAACCCCACACAGCCCTCGATAAAGACAGAAGTGAACCCCACACAGCCTCCTATAAAGATAGAAGTGATCCCCACAAAGCCCTCTATAAAGATAGAAGTGATCCCCACAAAGCCCCCTATAAAGATGGAAGTGATCCCCACACAGCCATCTATAAAGATAGAAGTGATTCCCACACAGCCCCCTATAAAGATAGAAGTGATCCCCACAAAGCCCTCCATAAAGATAGAAGTGAACCCCACAAAGCCCTCTATAAAGATAGAAGTGAACCCCACACAGCCCTCTATAAAGATAGAAGTGAAGCCCACACAGCCCTCTATAAAGACAGAAGTGATCCCCACAAAGACCCCTATAAAGATAGAAGTGAACCCCACACAGCCCTCTATAAAGATAGAAGTGAACCCCACACAGCCCTCTATAAAGACAGAAGTGATCCCCACAAAGCCCTCTATAAAGATAGAAGTGATCCCCACAAAGCACTCTATAAAGATAGAAGTGAACCCCACAAAGCCCTCTATAAAGATAGAAGTGAACCCCACACAGCCCTCTATAAAGATAGAAGTGAACCCCACACAGCCCTCTATAAAGACAGAAGTGATCCCCACAAAGCCCCCTATAAAGATAGAAGTGAACCCCACACAGCCCTCTATAAAGATAGAAGTGAACCCCACACAGCCCTCTATAAAGACAGAAGTGATCCCCACACAGCCCTCTATAAAGATAGAAGTGATTCCCACACAGCCCTCTATTAAGATAGAAGTGATCCCCACAAAGCCCTCTATAAAGATAGAAGTGAACCCCACACAGCCCTCTATAAAGATAGAAGTGAACCCCACACAGCCCCCTATAAAGATAGAAGTGATTCCCACACAGCCCTCTATAAAGATAGAAGTGATCCCCACAAAGCCCTCGAGAAAGATAGAAGTGATCCCCACACAGCCCCCTATAAAGATAGAAGTGATCCCCACAAAGCCCTCTATAAAGATAGAAGTGATCCCCACACAGCCCTCTATAAAAATAGAAGTGATCCCCACACAGCCCCCTATAAAGATAGAAGTGAACCGCACACTGCCCTCTATAAAGATAGAAGTGATCCCCACACAGCCCCCTATAAAGATAGAAGTGATCCCCACAAAGACCTCTATAAAGATAGAAGTGATCCCCACACAGCGCTCTATAAAGATAGAAGTGAACCCCACACAGCCCTCTATAAAGACAGAAGTGAATCCCACACAGCCCTCTATAAAGATACAAGTGAACCCCACACAGCCCTCTATAAAGTCAGAAGTGAACCACACACAGCCCCCTATAAAGATAGAAGTGATCCCCACACAGCCCTCTATAAAGACAGAAGTGAATCCCACACTGCCCTCTATAAAGATAGAAGTGAACCCCAACTGCCCTCTATAAAGACTGAAGTGAATCCCACACAGCCCTCTATAAAGATAGAAGTGAACCCCACACAGCCCTCGATAAAATAGAAATGAAGCCCACAGAGCCCTCTATAAAGATAGAAGTGAACCCCACACAGCCTTCTATAAAGACAGAAGTGAACCCCACATAGCCCTCTATAAAGACAGAAGTGAACCCCACACAGCCCCCTATAAAGATAGAAGTGAACCCCCACAGCCCCCTATAAAGATAGAAGTGATCCCCACACAGCCCTCTCTAAAGATAGAAGTGAACCCCACACATCTCTCTATAAAGACAGAAGTGAATCCCACACAGCCCTCTATAAAGATAGAAGTGCACCCCACACAGCCCTCTATAAAGACAGAAGTGATCCCCACAAAGCCATCTATAAAGACTGAAGTGAACCCCACACAGCCCCCTATAAAGATAGAAGTGAACCCCACACAGCCCTCTATGAAGACTGAAGTGAACCCCACACAGCCCTCTATAAAGACTGAAGTGAATCCCACACAGCCCCCTATAAAGATAGAAGTGAACCCCACACAGCCCTCTATAAAGACTGAAGTGAACCCCACACAGCCCTCTATAAAGATAGAAGTGATCCCCACACAGCCCTCTATAAAGATAGAAGTGATCCCCACAAAGCCCTCCATAAAGATAGAAGTGAACCCCACACAGCCCCCTATAAAGATAGAAGTGAACCCCACACAGCCCTCTATAAAGATAGAAGTGATCCCCACAAAGCCCTCTATAAAGATAGAAGTGAATCCCACACAGCCCTCTTTAATGACTGAAGTGAACCCCACACAGCCCTCTATAAAGATAGAAGTGATCCCCACAAAGCCCCCTATAAAGTTAAAAGTGAACCCAACACAGCCCCCTATAAAGACTGAAGTGAACCCCACACAGCCCTCTATAAAGATAGAAGTGAACCCCACACAGCCCTCTATAAAGATAGAAGTGATCCCCACACAGCCCCCTTTCATGATAGAAGTGAACCCCACACAGCCCTCTATAAAGATAGAAGTGAACCCCACACAGCCCCCTATAAAGATAGAAGTGAACCCCACACAGCCCTCTATAAAGACAGAAGTGATCCCCACAAAGCCCTCTATAAAGACAGAAGTGAATCCCACTCAGCCCACTATAAAGACAGAAGTGAACCCCACACAGCCCCCTATCAAGTCAGAAGTGAACCCCACACAGCCCTCTCTAAAAATAGAAGTGAACCCCACACTGCCCTCTATAAAGACAGAAGTGAACCCCACACTGCCCTCTATAAAGACAGAAGTGAACCCCACACAGCCACCTATCAAGTCAGAAGTGAACCCCACACAGCCCTCTCTAAAAATAGAAGTGAACCCCACACTGCCCTCTATAAAGACAGAAGTGAACCCCACACAGCCCTCTATCAAGTCAGAAGTGAACCCCACACAGCCCTCTCTAAAAATAGAAGTGAACCCCACACTGCCCTCTATAAAGACAGAAGTGAACCCCACACAGCCCTCCATAAAGATAGAAGTGAACCCCACACAGCCCTCTATAAGATAGAAGTGAACCCCACACAGCCCTCTATAAAGATAGAAGTGAACCCCACACTGCCCTCTATAAAGACAGATGTGAACCCCACACAGCCCTCTATAAAGATAGAAGTGATTCCCACACAGCCCTCTATAAAGATAGAAGTGATCCCCACAAAGCCCTCTATAAAGATAGAAGTGAACCCCACAAAGCCCTCTATAAAGATAGAAGTGAACCCCACACAGCCCTCTATAAAGATAGAAGTGAACCCCACACAGCCCTCTATAAAGATAGAAGTGAACCCCACACAGCCCTCTATAAAGATAGAAGTGAACCCCACACAGCCCTCTATAAAGACAGAAGTGATCCCCACAAAGCCCCCTATAAAGATAGAAGTGAACCCCACACAGCCCTCTATAAAGATAGAAGTGAACCCCACACAGCCCTCTATAAAGACAGAAGTGATCCCCACACAGCCCTCTATAAAGATAGAAGTGATTCCCACACAGCCCTCTATAAAGATAGAAGTGATCCCCACAAAGCCCTCTATAAAGATAGAAGTGAACCCCACAAAGCCCTCTATAAAGATAGAAGTGAACCCCACACAGCCCTCTATAAAGATAGAAGTGAACCCCACACAGCCCCCTATAAAGATAGAAGTGATTCCCACACAGCCCTCTATAAAGATAGAAGTGATCCCCACAAAGCCCTCTATAAAGATAGAAGTGAACCCCACACAGCCCTCTATAAAGATAGAAGTGAACCCCACACCGCCCTCTATAAAAATAGAAGTGATCCCCACACAGCCCCCTATAAAGATAGAAGTGAACCCCACACTGCCCTCTATAAAGATAGAAGTGATCCCCACACAGCCCCCTATAAAGATAGAAGTGATCCCCACAAAGACCTCTATAAAGATAGAAGTGAACCCCACACAGCCCTCTATAAAGACAGAAGTGAATCCCACACAGCCCTCTATAAAGATACAAGTGAACCCCACACAGCCCTCTATAAAGTCAGAAGTGAACCACACACAGCCCCATATAAAGATAGAAGTGAACCCCACACAGCCCTCTATAAAGACAGAAGTGAATCCCACACTGCCCTCTATAAAGATAGAAGTGAACCCCAACTGCCCTCTATAAAGACTGAAGTGAATCCCACACAGCCCTCTATAAAGATAGAAGTGAACCCCACACAGCCCTCGATAAAATAGAAATGAAGCCCACAGAGCCCTCTATAAAGATAGAAGTGAACCCCACACAGCCTTCTATAAAGACAGAAGTGAACCCCACATAGCCCTCTATAAAGACAGAAGTGAACCCCACACAGCCCCCTATAAAGATAGAAGTGAACCCCCACAGCCCCCTATAAAGATAGAAGTGATCCCCACACAGCCCTCTCTAAAGATAGAAGTGAAGCCCACACATCTCTCTATAAAGACAGAAGTGAATCCCACACAGCCCTCTATAAAGATAGAAGTGCACCCCACACAGCCCTCTATAAAGACAGAAGTGATCCCCACAAAGCCCTCTATAAAGACTGAAGTGAACCCCACACAGCCCCCTATAAAGATAGAAGTGAACCCCACACAGCCCTCTATGAAGACTGAAGTGAATCCCACACAGCCCCCTATAAAGATAGAAGTGAACCCCACACAGCCCTCTATAAAGACTGAAGTGAACCCCACACAGCCCTCTATAAAGATAGAAGTGATCCCCACACAGCCCTCTATAAAGATAGAAGTGATCCCCACAAAGCCCTCCATAAAGATAGAAGTGAACCCCACACAGCCCCCTATAAAGGTAGAAGTGAACCCCACACAGCCCTCTATAAAGATAGAAGTGAATCCCACACAGCCCTCTACAAAGACTGAAGTGAACCCCACACAGCCCTCTATAAAGATAGAAGTGATCCCCACAAAGCCCTCTATAAAGATGGAAGTGAATCCCACACAGCCCGCTTTAATGACTGAAGTGAACCCCACACAGCCCTCTTTTAAGATAGAAGTGATCCCCACAAAGCCCCCTATAAAGTTAAAAGTGAACCCAACACAGCCCCCTATAAAGATAGAAGTGAACCCCACACAGCCCCCTATAAAGATAGAAGTGAACCCCACACAGCCCTCTATAAAGACTGAAGTGAACCCCACACAGCCCTCTATAAAGATAGAAGTGATCCCCACACAGCCCTCTATAAAGATAGAAGTGATCCCCACAAAGCCCTCCATAAAGATAGAAGTGAACCCCACACAGCCCCCTATAAAGGTAGAAGTGAACCCCACACAGCCCTCTATAAAGATAGAAGTGAATCCCACACAGCCCTCTACAAAGACTGAAGTGAACCCCACACAGCCCTCTATAAAGATAGAAGTGATCCCCACAAAGCCCTCTATAAAGATGGAAGTGAATCCCACACAGCCCGCTTTAATGACTGAAGTGAACCCCACACAGCCCCCTATAAAGACAGAAATGATCCCCACAAAGCTCTCTAAAAATGTAGAAGTGATCCCCACACAGCCCCCTATAAAGACAGAAGTAAACCCCACACAGCCCTCTATAAAGATAGAAGTGATCCCCACATTGCCCTCTATAAAGATAGAAGTGATCCCCACACAGCCCCCTATTGAGATAGAAGTGATCCCCACACAGCCCTCTATAAAGACAGAAGTGAACCCCACACTGCCCTCTATAAACATAGAAGTGATCCCCACACTGCCCTCTATAAAGATAGAAGTGATCCCCACACAGCCCTCTATAAAGATAGAAGTGAACCCCACACAGCCCTCTATAAAGATAGAAGTGAACCCCACACAGCCCCCTATAAAGATAGAAGTGGACCCCACAGAGCCCTCTATAAAGACAGAAGTGAACCCCACACAGCCCTCTATAAAGACAGACGTGAACCCCACACAGCCCTCTATAAAGATAGAAGTGAACCCCACACAGCCCTCTATAAAGATAGAAGTGATCCCCACACAGCCCCCTATAAAGACAGAAGTGAACCCCACACTGCCCTCTATAAACATAGAAGTGATCCCCACACTGCCCTCTATAAAGATAGAAGTGATCCCCACACAGCCCTCTATAAAGATAGAAGTGAACCCCACACAGCCCTCTATAAAGATAGAAGTGAACCCCACACAGCCCCCTATAAAGATAGAAGTGGACCCCACAGAGCCCTCTATAAAGACAGAAGTGTACCCCACACAGCCCTCTATAAAGACAGACGTGAACCCCACACAGCCCTCTATAAAGATAGAAGTGAACCCCACACAGCCCCCTATAAAGATAGAAGTGGACCCCACAGAGCCCTCTATAAAGATAGAAGTGAACCCCACACAGCCCTCTATAAAGATAGAAGTGGACCCCACACAGCCCTCTATAAAGATAGAAGTGATCCCCACAAAGACCTCTATAAAGATAGAAGTGGACCCCACAGACCCGCTATAAAGACAGAAGCGATCCCCACACAGCCCTCTATTAAGACAGATGTGAACCCCACACAGCCCTCTATAAAGACAGAAGTGAACCCCACACAGCCCTCTATAAAGATAGAAGTGATCCCCACAAAGACCTCTATAAAGATAGAAGTGGACCCCACAGACCCGCTATAAAGACAGAAGCGATCCCCACACAGCCCTCTATAAAGACAGAAATGAACCCCAGACAGCCCTCTATAAAGATAGAAGTGAACCCCACACAGCCCCCTATAAAGATAGAAGTGATCCCCACAAAGCCCTCTATAAAGATAGAAGTGATCCCCACAAAGCCCCCTATAAAGATAGAAGTGATCCCCACACAGCCCTCTATGAAGACTGAAGTGAACCCCACACAGCCCTCTATAAAGACTGAAGAGAACCCCACAAAGCCCTCTATAAAGATAGAAGTGAACCCCACACAGCCCTCTATAAAGACTGAAGTGAACCCCACACTGCCCTCTATAACGACAGAAGTGAACCCCACACATCGCTCTATAAAGACAGAAGTGAACCCCACACAGCCCCCTATAAAGATAGAAGTGAACCCCACAAAGCCCCCTATAAAGATAGAAGTGATTCCCACACAGCCCTCTATAAAGACAGAAGTGAACCCCACACAGCCCCCTATAAAGATAGAAGTGATCCCCACACAGCCCTCTATAAAGACAGAAGTGAACCCCACATAGCCCCCTATAAAGATAGCAGTGATCCCCACAAAGCCCCCTATGAAGATAGAAGTGATCCCCACACAGCCCTCTATAAAGACAGAGGTGAACCCCACACAGCCCCCTATAAAGATAGAAGTGATCCCCACAAAGCCCCCTATAAGTATAGAAGTGAACCCCACAAAGCCCCCTATAAAGATAGAAGTGATCACCACACAGCCCTCTATAAATACATAAGTGAACCCCACACAGCCCCCTATAAAGATAGAAGTGATCCCCACACAGCCCTCTATACAGATAGAAGTGAACCCCACACAGCCCTCTATAAAGATAGAAGTGATCCCCACAAAGCCCTCTATAAAGATAGAAGTGATCCCCACACAGCCCTCTATAAAGATAGAAGTGATCCCCAAAAAGCCCCCTACAAAAATAGAAGTAAACCCCACACAGCCCCCTATAAAGACAGAAGTGATCCCCACAAAGCCCTCGATAAATGTAGAAGTGATCCCCACACAGCCCCCTATAAAGATAGAAGTGAACCCCACACAGCCCTCTATAAAGATAGAAGTGATCCCCACACTGCCCTCTATAAAGATAGAAGTGATCCCCACAAAGCCCCCTATAGAGATAGAAGTGAACCCCACACAGCCCTCTATAAACATAGAAGTGATCCCCACACTGCCCTCTATAAAGATAGAAGTGATCCCCTCACAGCCCCCTATAAAGACAGAAGTGATCCCCACAAAGCCCTCTATAAAGATAGAAGTGCTCCCCACACAGCCCTCTATAAAGACTGAAGTGAACCCCACACAGACCCCTATAAAGACAGAAGTGATCCCCACACAGCCCTCTATAAAGATAGAAGTGATCCCCACACAGCCCTCTATAAAGATAGAAGTGAACTCCACAAAGCCCTCTATAAAGACAGAAGTGAACCCCACACAGCCCTCTATAAAGATAGAAGTGAACCCCACAAAGCCCTCTATAAAGACTGAAGTGATCCCAACACAGCCCTCTATAAAGACAGAAGTGAACCCCACACAGCCCTCTATAAAGACAGAAGTCATCCCCACACAGGCCTCTATAAAGATAGAAGTGGACCCCACAGAGCCCTCTATAAAGACAGAAGTGAACCCCACACAGCCCTCTATAAAGACAGAAGTGAACCCCAGACAGCCCTCTATAAAGATAGAAGTGAACCCCACACAGCCCCCTATAAAGATAGAAGTGATCCCCACAAAGCCCTCTATAAAGATAGAAGTGGACCCCACAGAGCCCTCTATAAAGACAGAAGTGAACCCCACACAGCCCTCTATAAAGACAGAAGTGAACCCCAGACAGCCCGCTATAAAGATAGAAGTGAACCCCACACAGCCCCCTATAAAGATAGAAGTGATCCCCACAAAGCCCTCTATAAAGATAGAAGTGGACCCCACAGAGCCCTCTATAAAGACAGAAGTGAACCCCACACAGCCCTCTGTAAAGACAGAAGTGAACCCCACACAGCCCTCTATAAAGTTAGAAGAAATCCCCACAAAGCCCTCTATAAAGATAGAAGAGGACCCCACAGGCCCGCTATAAAGACAGAAGTGATCCCCACACAGCCGTCTATAAAGACAGAAGTGAACCCCAGACAGCCCTCTATAAAGATAGAAGTGAACCCCACACAGGCCCTATAAGGATAGACGTGATCCCCACAAAGCCCATCTAAAGATAGAAGTGTTCCCCACAAAGCCCCCTATAAAGATAGAAGTGATCCCCACACAGCCCTCTATGAAGACTGAAGTGAACCCCACACAGCCCTCTATAAAGACTGAAGAGAACCCCACACTGCCCTCTATAAAGACTGAAGTGAACCCCACACTGCCCTCTATAAAGACTGAAGTGAACCCCACACTGCCCTCTATAAAGATAGAAGTGATCCCCACAAAGCCCTCTATAAAGATATAAGTGAACCCCACACAGCCCTCGATAAAGACAGAAGTGAACCCCACACAGCCTCCTATAAAGATAGAAGTGATCCCCACAAAGCCCTCTATAAAGATAGAAGTGATCCCCACAAAGCCCCCTATAAAGATGGAAGTGATCCCCACACAGCCATCTATAAAGATAGAAGTGATTCCCACACAGCCCCCTATAAAGATAGAAGTGATCCCCACAAAGCCCTCCATAAAGATATAAGTGAACCCCACAAAGCCCTCTATAAAGATAGAAGTGAACCCCACACAGCCCTCTATAAAGATAGAAGTGAAGCCCACACAGCCCTCTATAAAGACAGAAGTGATCCCCACAAAGACCCCTATAAAGATAGAAGTGAACCCCACACAGCCCTCTATAAAGATAGAAGTGAACCCCACACAGCCCTCTATAAAGACAGAAGTGATCCCCACAAAGCCCTCTATAAAGATAGAAGTGATCCCCACAAAGCACTCTATAAAGATAGAAGTGAACCCCACAAAGCCCTCTATAAAGATAGAAGTGAACCCCACACAGCCCTCTATAAAGATAGAAGTGAACCCCACACAGCCCTCTATAAAGACAGAAGTGATCCCCACAAAGCCCCCTATAAAGATAGAAGTGAACCCCACACAGCCCTCTATAAAGATAGAAGTGAACCCCACACAGCCCTCTATAAAGACAGAAGTGATCCCCACACAGCCCTCTATAAAGATAGAAGTGATTCCCACACAGCCCTCTATTAAGATAGAAGTGATCCCCACAAAGCCCTCTATAAAGATAGAAGTGAACCCCACACAGCCCTCTATAAAGATAGAAGTGAACCCCACACAGCCCCCTATAAAGATAGAAGTGATTCCCACACAGCCCTCTATAAAGATAGAAGTGATCCCCACAAAGCCCTCGAGAAAGATAGAAGTGATCCCCACACAGCCCCCTATAAAGATAGAAGTGATCCCCACAAAGCCCTCTATAAAGATAGAAGTGATCCCCACACAGCCCTCTATAAAAATAGAAGTGATCCCCACACAGCCCCCTATAAAGATAGAAGTGAACCGCACACTGCCCTCTATAAAGATAGAAGTGATCCCCACACAGCCCCCTATAAAGATAGAAGTGATCCCCACAAAGACCTCTATAAAGATAGAAGTGATCCCCACACAGCGCTCTATAAAGATAGAAGTGAACCCCACACAGCCCTCTATAAAGACAGAAGTGAATCCCACACAGCCCTCTATAAAGATACAAGTGAACCCCACACAGCCCTCTATAAAGTCAGAAGTGAACCACACACAGCCCCCTATAAAGATAGAAGTGATCCCCACACAGCCCTCTATAAAGACAGAAGTGAATCCCACACTGCCCTCTATAAAGATAGAAGTGAACCCCAACTGCCCTCTATAAAGACTGAAGTGAATCCCACACAGCCCTCTATAAAGATAGAAGTGAACCCCACACAGCCCTCGATAAAATAGAAATGAAGCCCACAGAGCCCTCTATAAAGATAGAAGTGAACCCCACACAGCCTTCTATAAAGACAGAAGTGAACCCCACATAGCCCTCTATAAAGACAGAAGTGAACCCCACACAGCCCCCTATAAAGATAGAAGTGAACCCCCACAGCCCCCTATAAAGATAGAAGTGATCCCCACACAGCCCTCTCTAAAGATAGAAGTGAACCCCACACATCTCTCTATAAAGACAGAAGTGAATCCCACACAGCCCTCTATAAAGATAGAAGTGCACCCCACACAGCCCTCTATAAAGACAGAAGTGATCCCCACAAAGCCATCTATAAAGACTGAAGTGAACCCCACACAGCCCCCTATAAAGATAGAAGTGAACCCCACACAGCCCTCTATGAAGACTGAAGTGAACCCCACACAGCCCTCTATAAAGACTGAAGTGAATCCCACACAGCCCCCTATAAAGATAGAAGTGAACCCCACACAGCCCTCTATAAAGACTGAAGTGAACCCCACACAGCCCTCTATAAAGATAGAAGTGATCCCCACACAGCCCTCTATAAAGATAGAAGTGATCCCCACAAAGCCCTCCATAAAGATAGAAGTGAACCCCACACAGCCCCCTATAAAGATAGAAGTGAACCCCACACAGCCCTCTATAAAGATAGAAGTGATCCCCACAAAGCCCTCTATAAAGATAGAAGTGAATCCCACACAGCCCGCTTTAATGACTGAAGTGAACCCCACACAGCCCTCTATAAAGATAGAAGTGATCCCCACAAAGCCCCCTATAAAGTTAAAAGTGAACCCAACACAGCCCCCTATAAAGACTGAAGTGAACCCCACACAGCCCTCTATAAAGATAGAAGTGAACCCCACACAGCCCTCTATAAAGATAGAAGTGATCCCCACACAGCCCCCTTTCATGATAGAAGTGAACCCCACACAGCCCTCTATAAAGATAGAAGTGAACCCCACACAGCCCCCTATAAAGATAGAAGTGAACCCCACACAGCCCTCTATAAAGACAGAAGTGATCCCCACAAAGCCCTCTATAAAGACAGAAGTGAATCCCACTCAGCCCACTATAAAGACAGAAGTGAACCCCACACAGCCCCCTATCAAGTCAGAAGTGAACCCCACACAGCCCTCTCTAAAAATAGAAGTGAACCCCACACTGCCCTCTATAAAGACAGAAGTGAACCCCACACTGCCCTCTATAAAGACAGAAGTGAACCCCACACAGCCACCTATCAAGTCAGAAGTGAACCCCACACAGCCCTCTCTAAAAATAGAAGTGAACCCCACACTGCCCTCTATAAAGACAGAAGTGAACCCCACACAGCCCTCTATCAAGTCAGAAGTGAACCCCACACAGCCCTCTCTAAAAATAGAAGTGAACCCCACACTGCCCTCTATAAAGACAGAAGTGAACCCCACACAGCCCTCCATAAAGATAGAAGTGAACCCCACACAGCCCTCTATAAGATAGAAGTGAACCCCACACAGCCCTCTATAAAGATAGAAGTGAACCCCACACTGCCCTCTATAAAGACAGATGTGAACCCCACACAGCCCTCTATAAAGATAGAAGTGATTCCCACACAGCCCTCTATAAAGATAGAAGTGATCCCCACAAAGCCCTCTATAAAGATAGAAGTGAACCCCACAAAGCCCTCTATAAAGATAGAAGTGAACCCCACACAGCCCTCTATAAAGATAGAAGTGAACCCCACACAGCCCCCTATAAAGATAGAAGTGAACCCCACACAGCCCTCTATAAAGATAGAAGTGAACCCCACACAGCCCTCTATAAAGACAGAAGTGATCCCCACAAAGCCCCCTATAAAGATAGAAGTGAACCCCACACAGCCCTCTATAAAGATAGAAGTGAACCCCACACAGCCCTCTATAAAGACAGAAGTGATCCCCACACAGCCCTCTATAAAGATAGAAGTGATTCCCACACAGCCCTCTATAAAGATAGAAGTGATCCCCACAAAGCCCTCTATAAAGATAGAAGTGAACCCCACAAAGCCCTCTATAAAGATAGAAGTGAACCCCACACAGCCCTCTATAAAGATAGAAGTGAACCCCACACAGCCCCCTATAAAGATAGAAGTGATTCCCACACAGCCCTCTATAAAGATAGAAGTGATCCCCACAAAGCCCTCTATAAAGATAGAAGTGAACCCCACACAGCCCTCTATAAAGATAGAAGTGAACCCCACACCGCCCTCTATAAAAATAGAAGTGATCCCCACACAGCCCCCTATAAAGATAGAAGTGAACCCCACACTGCCCTCTATAAAGATAGAAGTGATCCCCACACAGCCCCCTATAAAGATAGAAGTGATCCCCACAAAGACCTCTATAAAGATAGAAGTGAACCCCACACAGCCCTCTATAAAGACAGAAGTGAATCCCACACAGCCCTCTATAAAGATACAAGTGAACCCCACACAGCCCTCTATAAAGTCAGAAGTGAACCACACACAGCCCCATATAAAGATAGAAGTGAACCCCACACAGCCCTCTATAAAGACAGAAGTGAATCCCACACTGCCCTCTATAAAGATAGAAGTGAACCCCAACTGCCCTCTATAAAGACTGAAGTGAATCCCACACAGCCCTCTATAAAGATAGAAGTGAACCCCACACAGCCCTCGATAAAATAGAAATGAAGCCCACAGAGCCCTCTATAAAGATAGAAGTGAACCCCACACAGCCTTCTATAAAGACAGAAGTGAACCCCACATAGCCCTCTATAAAGACAGAAGTGAACCCCACACAGCCCCCTATAAAGATAGAAGTGAACCCCCACAGCCCCCTATAAAGATAGAAGTGATCCCCACACAGCCCTCTCTAAAGATAGAAGTGAAGCCCACACATCTCTCTATAAAGACAGAAGTGAATCCCACACAGCCCTCTATAAAGATAGAAGTGCACCCCACACAGCCCTCTATAAAGACAGAAGTGATCCCCACAAAGCCCTCTATAAAGACTGAAGTGAACCCCACACAGCCCCCTATAAAGATAGAAGTGAACCCCACACAGCCCTCTATGAAGACTGAAGTGAATCCCACACAGCCCCCTATAAAGATAGAAGTGAACCCCACACAGCCCTCTATAAAGACTGAAGTGAACCCCACACAGCCCTCTATAAAGATAGAAGTGATCCCCACACAGCCCTCTATAAAGATAGAAGTGATCCCCACAAAGCCCTCCATAAAGATAGAAGTGAACCCCACACAGCCCCCTATAAAGGTAGAAGTGAACCCCACACAGCCCTCTATAAAGATAGAAGTGAATCCCACACAGCCCTCTACAAAGACTGAAGTGAACCCCACACAGCCCTCTATAAAGATAGAAGTGATCCCCACAAAGCCCTCTATAAAGATGGAAGTGAATCCCACACAGCCCGCTTTAATGACTGAAGTGAACCCCACACAGCCCTCTTTTAAGATAGAAGTGATCCCCACAAAGCCCCCTATAAAGTTAAAAGTGAACCCAACACAGCCCCCTATAAAGATAGAAGTGAACTCCACACAGCCCCCTATAAAGATAGAAGTGAACCCCACACAGCCCTCTATAAAGACTGAAGTGAACCCCACACAGCCCTCTATAAAGATAGAAGTGATCCCCACACAGCCCTCTATAAAGATAGAAGTGATCCCCACAAAGCCCTCCATAAAGATAGAAGTGAACCCCACACAGCCCCCTATAAAGGTAGAAGTGAACCCCACACAGCCCTCTATAAAGATAGAAGTGAATCCCACACAGCCCTCTACAAAGACTGAAGTGAACCCCACACAGCCCTCTATAAAGATAGAAGTGATCCCCACAAAGCCCTCTATAAAGATGGAAGTGAATCCCACACAGCCCGCTTTAATGACTGAAGTGAACCCCACACAGCCCTCTATAAAGATAGAAGTGATCCCCACAAAGCCCCCTATAAAGTTAAAAGTGAACCCAACACAGCCCCCTATAAAGACTGAAGTGAAGCCCACACAGCCCTCTATAAAGATAGAAGTGAACCCCACACAGCCCTCTATAAAGATAGAAGTGATCCCCACACAGCCCCCTTTCATGATAGAAGTGAACCCCACACAGCCCTCTATAAAGATAGAAGTGAACCCCACACAGCCCCCTATAAAGATAGAAGTGAACCCCACACAGCCCTCTATAAAGACAGAAGTGATCCCCACAAAGCCCTCTATAAAGACAGAAGTGAATCCCACTCAGCCCACTATAAAGACAGAAGTGAACCCCACACAGCCCCCTATCAAGTCAGAAGTGAACCCCACACAGCCCTCTCTAAAAATAGAAGTGAACCCCACACTGCCCTCTATAAAGACAGAAGTGAACCCCACACTGCCCTCTATAAAGACAGAAGTGAACCCCACACAGCCCCCTATCAAGTCAGAAGTGAACCCCACACAGCCCTCTCTAAAAATAGAAGTGAACCCCACACTGCCCTCTATAAAGACAGAAGTGAACCCCACACAGCCCTCTATCAAGTCAGAAGTGAACCCCACACAGCCCTCTCTAAAAATAGAAGTGAACCCCACACTGCCCTCTATAAAGACAGAAGTGAACCTAGCACAGCCCTCCATAAAGATAGAAGTGAACCCCACACAGCCCTCTATAAGATAGAAGTGAACCCCACACAGCCCTCTATAAAGATAGAAGTGAACCCCACACTGCCCTCTATAAAGACAGATGTGAACCCCACACAGCCCTCTATAAAGATAGAAGTGATTCCCACACAGCCCTCTATAAAGATAGAAGTGATCCCCACAAAGCCCTCTATAAAGATAGAAGTGAACCCCACAAAGCCCTCTATAAAGATAGAAGTGAACCCCACACAGCCCTCTATAAAGATAGAAGTGAACCCCACACAGCCCCCTATAAAGATAGAAGTGAACCCCACACAGCCCTCTATAAAGATAGAAGTGAACCCCACACAGCCCTCTATAAAGACAGAAGTGATCCCCACAAAGCCCTCTATAAAGACTGAAGTGAACCCCACACAGCCCTCTATAAAGACTGAAGTGATCCCCACACAACCCTCTATAAAGATAGAAGTGATCCCCACACAGCCCACTTTCAAGATAGACGTGATCCCCACAAAGCCCCCGAAAAAGATAGAAGTGATCCCCACAAAGCCCTCTATAAAGATAGAAGTGATCTCCACACAGCCCTCTATAAAGATAGAAGTGATCCCCACAAAGCCCCCTATAAAGTTAGAAGTGAACCCCACACAGCCCTCTATAAAGATAGAAGTGATCCCCAAAAAGCCCTCTATAAAGATAGAAGTGATCCCCACAAAGCCCTCTATAAAGATAGAAGTGAACCCCACACAGCCCTCTATAAAGATAGAAGTGAACCCCACACCGCCCTCTATAAAAATAGAAGTGATCCCCACACAGCCCCCTATAAAGATAGAAGTGAACCCCACACTGCCCTCTATAAAGATAGAAGTGAACCCCACACAGCCCTCTATAAAGACAGAAGTGTTCCCCACACAGCCCTCTATAAAGATAGAAGTGATTCCCACACAGCCCTCTATAAAGATAGAAGTGATCCCCACAAAGCCCTCGATAAAGATAGAAGTGAACCCCACAAAGCCCTCTATAAAGATAGAAGTGAACCCCACACAGCCCTCTATAAAGATAGAAGTGAACCCCACACAGCCCCCTATAAAGATAGAAGTGATTCCCACACAGCCCTCTATAAAGATAGAAGTGATCCCCACAAAGCCCTCTATAAAGATAGAAGTGAACCCCACACAGCCCTCTATAAAGATAGAAGTGAACCCCACACCGCCCTCTATAAAAATAGAAGTGATCCCCACACAGCCCCCTATAAAGATAGAAGTGAACCCCACACTGCCCTCTATAAAGATAGAAGTGATCCCCACACAGCCCCCTATAAAGATAGAAGTGATCCCCACAAAGACCTCTATAAAGATAGAAGTGATGCCCACACAGCGCTCTATAAAGATAGAAGTGAACCCCACACAGCCCTCTATAAAGACAGACGTGAATCCCACACAGCCCTCTATAAAGATACAAGTGAACCCCACACAGCCCTCTATAAAGTCAGAAGTGAACCACACACAGCCCCCTATAAAGATAGAAGTGATCCCCACACAGCCCTCTATAAAGACAGAAGTGAATCCCACACAGCCCTCTATAAAGATAGAAGTGAACCCCAACTGCCCTCTATAAAGACTGAAGTGAATCCCACACAGCCCTCTATAAAGATAGAAGTGAACCCCACACAGCCCTCGATAAAATAGAAATGAAGCCCACAGAGCCCTCTATAAAGATAGAAGTGAACCCCACACAGCCCTCTATAAAGACAGAAGTGAACCCCACATAGCCCTCTATAAAGACAGAAGTGAACCCCACACAGCCCCCTATAAAGATAGAAGTGAACCCCCACAGCCCCCTATAAAGATAGAAGTGATCCCCACACAGCCCTCTCTAAAGATAGAAGTGAACCCCACACATCTCTCTATAAAGACAGAAGTGAATCCCACACAGCCCTCTATAAAGATAGAAGTGCACCCCACACAGCCCTCTATAAAGACAGAAGTGATCCCCACAAAGCCCTCTATAAAGACTGAAGTGAACCCCACACAGCCCCCTATAAAGATAGAAGTGAACCCCACACAGCCCTCTATGAAGACTGAAGTGAACCCCACACAGCCCTCTATAAAGACTGAAGTGAATCCCACACAGCCCCCTATAAAGATAGAAGTGAACCCCACACAGCCCTCTATAAAGACTGAAGTGAACCCCACACAGCCCTCTATAAAGATAGAAGTGATCCCCACACAGCCCTCTATAAAGATAGAAGTGATCCCCACAAAGCCCTCCATAAAGATAGAAGTGAACCCCACACAGCCCCCTATAAAGATAGAAGTGAACCCCACACAGCCCTCTATAAAGATAGAAGTGAATCCCACACAGCCCTCTACAAAGACTGAAGTGAACCCCACACAGCCCTCTATAAAGATAGAAGTGATCCCCACAAAGCCCTCTATAAAGATGGAAGTGAATCCCACACAGCCCGCTTTAATGACTGAAGTGAACCCCACACAGCCCTCTATAAAGATAGAAGTGATCCCCACAAAGCCCCCTATAAAGTTAAAAGTGAACCCAACACAGCCCCCTATAAAGACTGAAGTGAACCCCACACAGCCCTCTATAAAGATAGAAGTGAACCCCACACAGCCCTCTATAAAGATAGAAGTGAACCCCACACAGCCCCCTATAAAGATAGAAGTGATTCCCACACAGCCCTCTATAAAGATAGAAGTGATCCCCACAAAGCCCTCTATAAAGATAGAAGTGAACCCCACAAAGCCCTCTATAAAGATAGAAGTGAACCCCACACAGCCCTCTATAAAGATAGAAGTGAACCCCACACAGCCCCCTATAAAGATAGAAGTGATTCCCACACAGCCCTCTATAAAGATAGAAGTGATCCCCACAAAGCCCTCTATAAAGATAGAAGTGAACCCCACACAGCCCTCTATAAAGATAGAAGTGAACCCCACACAGCCCCCTATAAAGATAGAAGTGATCCCCACACAGCCCTCTATAAATATAGAAGTGATCCCCATACAGCCCCCTATAAAGATAGAAGTGAACCCCACACTGCCCTCTATAAAAATAGAAGTGATCCCCACACAGCCCCCTATAAAGATAGAAGTGAACCCCACACAGCCCTCTATAAAGATAGAAGTGATCCCCACACAGCCCCCTATAAAGATAGAAGTGACCCCCACAAAGCCCTCTATAAAGATAGAAGTGATCCCCACAAAGCCCCCTATAAAGATAGAAGTGATCCCCACACAGCCCTCTATGAAGACTGAAGTGAACCCCACACAGCCCTCTATAAAGACTGAAGAGAACCCCACACTGCCCTCTATAAAGACTGAAGTGAACCCCACACTGCCCTCTATAAAGATAGAAGTGATCCCCACAAAGCCCTCTATAAAGATAGAAGTGAACCCCACACAGCCCTCGATAAAGACAGAAGTGAACCCCACACAGCCTCCTATAAAGATAGAAGTGATCCCCACAAAGCCCTCTATAAAGATAGAAGTGATCCCCACAAAGCCCCCTATAAAGATGGAAGTGATCACCACACAGCCCCCTATAAAGATAGAAGTGATCCCCACAAAGCCCTCCATAAAGATAGAAGTGAACCCCACAAAGCCCTCTATAAAGATAGAAGTGAACCCCACACAGCCCTCTATAAAGATAGAAGTGAACCCCACGCAGCCCTCTATAAAGACAGAAGTGATCCCCACAAAGCCCCCTATAAAGATAGAAGTGAACCCCACACAGCCCTCTATAAAGATAGAAGTGAACCCCACACAGCCCTCTATAAAGACAGAAGTGATCCCCACAAAGCCCTCTATAAAGATAGAAGTGATTCCCACACAGCCCTCTATAAAGATAGAAGTGATCCCCACAAAGCACTCTATAAAGATAGAAGTGAACCCCACAAAGCCCTCTATAAAGATAGAAGTGAACCCCACACAGCCCTCTATAAAGATAGAAGTGAACCACACACAGCCCTCTATAAAGACAGAAGTGATCCCGACAAAGCCCCCTATAAAGATAGAAGTGAACCCCACACAGCCCTCTATAAAGATAGAAGTGAACCCCACACAGCCCTCTATAAAGACAGAAGTGATCCCCACACAGCCCTCTATAAAGATAGAAGTGATTCCCACACAGCCCTCTATAAAGATAGAAGTGATCCCCACACAGCCCTCTATAAAGATAGAAGTGATCCCCACAAAGCCCTCTATAAAGATAGAAGTGAACCCCACACAGCCCTCTATAAAGACAGAAGTGATCCCCACACAGCCCTCTATAAAGATAGAAGTGATTCCCACACAGCCCTCTATAAAGATAGAAGTGATCCCCACACAGCCCTCTATAAAGATAGAAGTGATCCCCACACAGCCCTCTATAAAGATAGAAGTGAACCCCACACAGCCCTCTATAAAAATAGAAGTGATCCCCACACAGCCCCCTATAAAGATAGAAGTGAACCCCACACTGCCCTCTATAAAGATAGAAGTGATCCCCACACAGCCCCCTATAAAGATAGAAGTGATCCCCACAAACACCTCTATAAAGATAGAAGTGATCCCCACACAGCGCTCTATAAAGATAGAAGTGAACCCCACACAGCCCTCTATAAAGACAGAAGTGAATCCCACACAGCCCTCTATAAAGATACAAGTGAACCCCACACAGCCCTCTATAAAGACAGAAGTGAACACACACAGCCCCCTATAAAGATAGAAGTGATCCCCACACAGCCCTCTATAAAGACAGAAGTGAATCCCACACTACCCTCTATAAAGATAGAAGTGAACCCCAACTGCCCTCTATAAAGACTGAAGTGAATCCCACACAGCCCTCTATAAAGACAGAAGTGAACCCCACACAGCCCCCTATAAAGATAGAAGTGATCCCCACAAAGCCCTCCATAAAGATAGAAGTGAACCCCACAAAGCCCTCTATAAAGATAGAAGTGAACCCCACACAGCCCTCTATAAAGATAGAAGTGAACCCCACACAGCCCTCTATAAAGACAGAAGTGATCCCCACAAAGCCCCCTATAAAGATAGAAGTGAACCCCACACAGCCCTCTATAAAGATAGAAGTGAACCCCACACAGCCCTCTATAAAGACAGAAGTGATCCCCACAAAGCCCTCTATAAAGATAGAAGTGATTCCCACACAGCCCTCTATAAAGATAGAAGTGATCCCCACAAAGCACTCTATAAAGATCGAAGTGAACCCCACAAAGCCCTCTATAAAGATAGAAGTGAACCCCACACAGCCCTCTATAAAGATAGAAGTGAACCCCACACAGCCCTCTATAAAGACAGAAGTGATCCCCACAAAGCCCCCTATAAAGATAGAAGTGAACCCCACACAGCCCTCTATAAAGATAGAAGTGAACCCCACACAGCCCTCTATAAAGACAGAAGTGATCCCCACACAGCCCTCTATAAAGATAGAAGTGAACCCCACAAAGCCCTCTATAAAGATAGAAGTGAACCCCACACAGCCCTCTATAAAGATAGAAGTGAACCCCACACAGCCCCCTATAAAGATAGAAGTGATTCCCACACAGCCCTCTATAAAGATAGAAGTGATCCCCACAAAGCCCTCTATAAAGATAGAAGTGAACCCCACACAGCCCTCTATAAAGATAGAAGTGAACCCCACACAGCCCCCTATAAAGATAGAAGTGATCCCCACACAGCCCTCTATAAAAATAGAAGTGATCCCCATACAGCCCCCTATAAAGATAGAAGTGAACCCCACACTGCCCTCTATAAAAATAGAAGTGATCCCCACACAGCCCCCTATAAAGATAGAAGTGAACCCCACACAGCCCTCTATAAAGATAGAAGTGATCCCCACACAGCCCCCTATAAAGATAGAAGTGACCCCCACAAAGCCCTCTATAAAGATAGAAGTGATCCCCACAAAGCCCCCTATAAAGATAGAAGTGATCCCCACACAGCCCTCTATGAAGACTGAAGTGAACCCCACACAGCCCTCTATAAAGACTGAAGAGAACCCCACACTGCCCTCTATAAAGACTGAAGTGAACCCCACACTGCCCTCTATAAAGATAGAAGTGATCCCCACAAAGCCCTCTATAAAGATAGAAGTGAACCCCACACAGCCCTCGATAAAGACAGAAGTGAACCCCACACAGCCTCCTATAAAGATAGAAGTGATCCCCACAAAGCCCTCTATAAAGATAGAAGTGATCCCCACAAAGCCCCCTATAAAGATGGAAGTGATCACCACACAGCCCCCTATAAAGATAGAAGTGATCCCAACAAAGCCCTCCATAAAGATAGAAGTGAACCCCACAAAGCCCTCTATAAAGATAGAAGTGAACCCCACACAGCCCTCTATAAAGATAGAAGTGAACCCCACGCAGCCCTCTATAAAGACAGAAGTGATCCCCACAAAGCCCCCTATAAAGATAGAAGTGAACCCCACACAGCCCTCTATAAAGATAGAAGTGAACCCCACACAGCCCTCTATAAAGACAGAAGTGATCCCCACAAAGCCCTCTATAAAGATAGAAGTGATTCCCACACAGCCCTCTATAAAGATAGAAGTGATCCCCACAAAGCACTCTATAAAGATAGAAGTGAACCCCACAAAGCCCTCTATAAAGATAGAAGTGAACCCCACACAGCCCTCTATAAAGATAGAAGTGAACCACACACAGCCCTCTATAAAGACAGAAGTGATCCCGACAAAGCCCCCTATAAAGATAGAAGTGAACCCCACACAGCCCTCTATAAAGATAGAAGTGAACCCCACACAGCCCTCTATAAAGACAGAAGTGATCCCCACACAGCCCTCTATAAAGATAGAAGTGATTCCCACACAGCCCTCTATAAAGATAGAAGTGATCCCCACACAGCCCTCTATAAAGATAGAAGTGATCCCCACAAAGCCCTCTATAAAGATAGAAGTGAACCCCACACAGCCCTCTATAAAGACAGAAGTGATCCCCACACAGCCCTCTATAAAGATAGAAGTGATTCCCACACAGCCCTCTATAAAGATAGAAGTGATCCCCACACAGCCCTCTATAAAGATAGAAGTGATCCCCACACAGCCCTCTATAAAGATAGAAGTGAACCCCACACAGCCCTCTATAAAAATAGAAGTGATCCCCACACAGCCCCCTATAAAGATAGAAGTGAACCCCACACTGCCCTCTATAAAGATAGAAGTGATCCCCACACAGCCCCCTATAAAGATAGAAGTGATCCCCACAAACACCTCTATAAAGATAGAAGTGAACCCCACACAGCCCTCTATAAAGACAGAAGTGAATCCCACACAGCCCTCTATAAAGATACAAGTGAACCCCACACAGCCCTCTATAAAGACAGAAGTGAACACACACAGCCCCCTATAAAGATAGAAGTGATCCCCACACAGCCCTCTATAAAGACAGAAGTGAATCCCACACTACCCTCTATAAAGATAGAAGTGAACCCCAACTGCCCTCTATAAAGACTGAAGTGAATCCCACACAGCCCTCTATAAAGACAGAAGTGAACCCCACACAGCCCCCTATAAAGATAGAAGTGATCCCCACAAAGCCCTCCATAAAGATAGAAGTGAACCCCACAAAGCCCTCTATAAAGATAGAAGTGAACCCCACACAGCCCTCTATAAAGATAGAAGTGAACCCCACACAGCCCTCTATAAAGACAGAAGTGATCCCCACAAAGCCCCCTATAAAGATAGAAGTGAACCCCACACAGCCCTCTATAAAGATAGAAGTGAACCCCACACAGCCCTCTATAAAGACAGAAGTGATCCCCACAAAGCCCTCTATAAAGATAGAAGTGATTCCCACACAGCCCTCTATAAAGATAGAAGTGATCCCCACAAAGCACTCTATAAAGATCGAAGTGAACCCCACAAAGCCCTCTATAAAGATAGAAGTGAACCCCACACAGCCCTCTATAAAGATAGAAGTGAACCCCACACAGCCCTCTATAAAGACAGAAGTGATCCCCACAAAGCCCCCTATAAAGATAGAAGTGAACCCCACACAGCCCTCTATAAAGATAGAAGTGAACCCCACACAGCCCTCTATAAAGACAGAAGTGATCCCCACACAGCCCTCTATAAAGATAGAAGTGATTCCCACACAGCCCTCTATAAAGATAGAAGTGATCCCCACAAAGCCCTCTATAAAGATAGAAGTGAACCCCACAAAGCCCTCTATAAAGATAGAAGTGAACCCCACACAGCACTCTATAAAGATAGAAGTGAACCCCACACAGCCCCCTATAAAGATAGAAGTGATTCCCACACAGCCCTCTATAAAGATAGAAGTGATCCCCACAAAGCCCTCTATAAAGATAGAAGTGAACCCCACACAGCCCTCTATAAAGATAGAAGTGAACCCCACACAGCCCCCAAAAAGATAGAAGTGATCCCCACACAGCACTCTATAAAAATAGAAGTGATCCCCACACAGCCCCCTATAAAGATAGAAGTGAACCCCACACTGCCCTCTATAAAGATAGAAGTGATCCCCACACAGCCCCCTATAAAGATAGAAGTGATCCCCACAAAGACCTCTATAAAGATAGAAGTGATCCCCACACAGCGCTCTATAAAGATAGAAGTGAACCCCACACAGCCCTCTATAAAGACAGAAGTGAATCCCACACAGCCCTCTATAAAGATACAAGTGAACCCCACACAGCCCTCTATAAAGTCAGAAGTGAACCACACACAGCCCCCTATAAAGATAGAAGTGATCCCCACACAGCCCTCTATAAAGACAGAAGTGAATCCCACACTGCCCTCGATAAAGATAGAAGTGAACCCCAACTGCCCTCTATAAAGACTGAAGTGAATCCCACACAGCCCTCTATAAAGATAGAAGTGAACCCCACACAGCCCTCGATAAAATAGAAATGAAGCCCACAGAGCCCTCTATAAAGATAGAAGTGAACCCCACACAGCCTTCTATAAAGACAGCAGTGAACCCCACATAGCCCTCTATAAAGTCAGAAGTGAACCCACACAGCACCCTATAAAGATAGAAGTGAACCCCACACAGCCCTCTATAAAGTCAGAAGTGAACCCCACACAGCCCCCTATAAAGATAGAAGTGAACCCCACACAGCCTTCTATAAAGACAGAAGTGAACCCCACATAGCCCTCTCTAAAGATAGAAGTGAACCCCACACAGCCCTCTATAAAAATAGAACTGAACCCCACACTGCCCTCTATAAAGACAGAAGTGAACCCCACACAGCCCTCTATAAAGATAGAAGTGAACCCCACACTGCCCTCTATAAAGATAGAAGTGATCCCCACAAAGCCCTCTATAAAGACAGAAGTGAACCCCACAAAGCCCTCTATAAAGACTGAAGTGAACCCCACACAGCCCTGTATAAAGACTGAAGTGATCCTCACAAAGCCCTCTATAAAGACAGTAGTGAACCCCACACAGCCCTCTATAAAGACTGAAGTGATCCTCACAAAGCCCTCTATAAAGATAGAAGTGAACCCCACACAGCCCTCTCTAAAGATAGAAGTGATCCCCACACAGCCCTCTATAAAGATAGAAGTGAACCCCACACAGCCCTCTCTAAAGATAGAAGTGATCCCCACAAAGCCCTCTATAAAGATAGAAGTGAACCCCACACAGCCCTCCATAAAGATAGAAGTGAACCCCACACAGCCCTCTATAAAGATAGAAGTGAACACCACACAGCCCCCTATAAAGATAGAAGTGAACCCCACACAGCCCTCTATAAAGATAAAAGTCACCCCACACAGCCCTCTATAAAGATATAAGTGATCCCCACACAGCCCTCTATAAAGATAGAAGTGAACCCCACACAGCTCCCTATAAAGTCAGAAGTGAACCCCACACAGCCCTCTATAAAGACTGAAGTGAACCCCACACAGCCCTCTATAAAGACAGAAGTGAACCCCACACTGCCCCTATAAAGACTGAAGTGAATCCCACACAGCCCTCTATAAAGATAGAAGTGAACCCAACACAGACCCCTATAAAGATAGAAGTGATCCCCACAAAGCCCTCTATAAAGACTGAAGTGTACCCCACACAGCCCCCTATAAAGATAGAAGTGATCCCCACAAAGCCCTCCATAAAGATAGAAGTGAACCCCACAAAGCCCTCTATAAAGATAGAAGTGAACCCCACACAGCCCTCTATAAAGATAGAAGTGAACCCCACGCAGCCCTCTATAAAGACAGAAGTGATCCCCACAAAGCCCCCTATAAAGATAGAAGTGAACCCCACACAGCCCTCTATAAAGATAGAAGTGAACCCCACACAGCCCTCTATAAAGACAGAAGTGATCCCCACAAAGCCCTCTATAAAGATAGAAGTGATTCCCACACAGCCCTCTATAAAGATAGAAGTGATCCCCACAAAGCACTCTATAAAGATAGAAGTGAACCCCACAAAGCCCTCTATAAAGATAGAAGTGAACCCCACACAGCCCTCTATAAAGATAGAAGTGAACCACACACAGCCCTCTATAAAGACAGAAGTGATCCCGACAAAGCCCCCTATAAAGATAGAAGTGAACCCCACACAGCCCTCTATAAAGATAGAAGTGAACCCCACACAGCCCTCTATAAAGACAGAAGTGATCCCCACACAGCCCTCTATAAAGATAGAAGTGATTCCCACACAGCCCTCTATAAAGATAGAAGTGATCCCCACACAGCCCTCTATAAAGATAGAAGTGATCCCCACAAAGCCCTCTATAAAGATAGAAGTGAACCCCACACAGCCCTCTATAAAGACAGAAGTGATCCCCACACAGCCCTCTATAAAGATAGAAGTGATTCCCACACAGCCCTCTATAAAGATAGAAGTGATCCCCACACAGCCCTCTATAAAGATAGAAGTGATCCCCACACAGCCCTCTATAAAGATAGAAGTGAACCCCACACAGCCCTCTATAAAAATAGAAGTGATCCCCACACAGCCCCCTATAAAGATAGAAGTGAACCCCACACTGCCCTCTATAAAGATAGAAGTGATCCCCACACAGCCCCCTATAAAGATAGAAGTGATCCCCACAAACACCTCTATAAAGATAGAAGTGATCCCCACACAGCGCTCTATAAAGATAGAAGTGAACCCCACACAGCCCTCTATAAAGACAGAAGTGAATCCCACACAGCCCTCTATAAAGATACAAGTGAACCCCACACAGCCCTCTATAAAGACAGAAGTGAACACACACAGCCCCCTATAAAGATAGAAGTGATCCCCACACAGCCCTCTATAAAGACAGAAGTGAATCCCACACTACCCTCTATAAAGATAGAAGTGAACCCCAACTGCCCTCTATAAAGACTGAAGTGAATCCCACACAGCCCTCTATAAAGACAGAAGTGAACCCCACACAGCCCCCTATAAAGATAGAAGTGATCCCCACAAAGCCCTCCATAAAGATAGAAGTGAACCCCACAAAGCCCTCTATAAAGATAGAAGTGAACCCCACACAGCCCTCTATAAAGATAGAAGTGAACCCCACACAGCCCTCTATAAAGACAGAAGTGATCCCCACAAAGCCCCCTATAAAGATAGAAGTGAACCCCACACAGCCCTCTATAAAGATAGAAGTGAACCCCACACAGCCCTCTATAAAGACAGAAGTGATCCCCACAAAGCCCTCTATAAAGATAGAAGTGATTCCCACACAGCCCTCTATAAAGATAGAAGTGATCCCCACAAAGCACTCTATAAAGATCGAAGTGAACCCCACAAAGCCCTCTATAAAGATAGAAGTGAACCCCACACAGCCCTCTATAAAGATAGAAGTGAACCCCACACAGCCCTCTATAAAGACAGAAGTGATCCCCACAAAGCCCCCTATAAAGATAGAAGTGAACCCCACACAGCCCTCTATAAAGATAGAAGTGAACCCCACACAGCCCTCTATAAAGACAGAAGTGATCCCCACACAGCCCTCTATAAAGATAGAAGTGATTCCCACACAGCCCTCTATAAAGATAGAAGTGATCCCCACAAAGCCCTCTATAAAGATAGAAGTGAACCCCACAAAGCCCTCTATAAAGATAGAAGTGAACCCCACACAGCACTCTATAAAGATAGAAGTGAACCCCACACAGCCCCCTATAAAGATAGAAGTGATTCCCACACAGCCCTCTATAAAGATAGAAGTGATCCCCACAAAGCCCTCTATAAAGATAGAAGTGAACCCCACACAGCCCTCTATAAAGATAGAAGTGAACCCCACACAGCCCCCAAAAAGATAGAAGTGATCCCCACACAGCACTCTATAAAAATAGAAGTGATCCCCACACAGCCCCCTATAAAGATAGAAGTGAACCCCACACTGCCCTCTATAAAGATAGAAGTGATCCCCACACAGCCCCCTATAAAGATAGAAGTGATCCCCACAAAGACCTCTATAAAGATAGAAGTGATCCCCACACAGCGCTCTATAAAGATAGAAGTGAACCCCACACAGCCCTCTATAAAGACAGAAGTGAATCCCACACAGCCCTCTATAAAGATACAAGTGAACCCCACACAGCCCTCTATAAAGTCAGAAGTGAACCACACACAGCCCCATATAAAGATAGAAGTGATCCCCACACAGCCCTCTATAAAGACAGAAGTGAATCCCACACTGCCCTCTATAAAGATAGAAGTGAACCCCAACTGCCCTCTATAAAGACTGAAGTGAATCCCACACAGCCCTCTATAAAGATAGAAGTGAACCCCACACAGCCCTCGATAAAATAGAAATGAAGCCCACAGAGCCCTCTATAAAGATAGAAGTGAACCCCACACAGCCTTCTATAAAGACAGCAGTGAACCCCACATAGCCCTCTATAAAGTCAGAAGTGAACCCACACAGCACCCTATAAAGATAGAAGTGAACCCCACACAGCCCTCTATAAAGTCAGAAGTGAACCCCACACAGCCCCCTATAAAGATAGAAGTGAACCCCACACAGCCTTCTATAAAGACAGAAGTGAACCCCACATAGCCCTCTCTAAAGATAGAAGTGAACCCCACACAGCCCTCTATAAAAATAGAACTGAACCCCACACTGCCCTCTATAAAGACAGAAGTGAACCCCACACAGCCCTCTATAAAGATAGAAGTGAACCCCACACTGCCCTCTATAAAGATAGAAGTGATCCCCACAAAGCCCTCTATAAAGACAGAAGTGAACCCCACAAAGCCCTCTATAAAGACTGAAGTGAACCCCACACAGCCCTGTATAAAGACTGAAGTGATCCTCACAAAGCCCTCTATAAAGACAGTAGTGAACCCCACACAGCCCTCTATAAAGACTGAAGTGATCCTCACAAAGCCCTCTATAAAGATAGAAGTGAACCCCACACAGCCCTCTCTAAAGATAGAAGTGATCCCCACACAGCCCTCTATAAAGATAGAAGTGAACCCCACACAGCCCTCTCTAAAGATAGAAGTGATCCCCACAAAGCCCTCTATAAAGATAGAAGTGAACCCCACACAGCCCTCCATAAAGATAGAAGTGAACCCCACACAGCCCTCTATAAAGATAGAAGTGAACACCACACAGCCCCCTATAAAGATAGAAGTGAACCCCACACAGCCCTCTATAAAGATAAAAGTCACCCCACACAGCCCTCTATAAAGATATAAGTGATCCCCACACAGCCCTCTATAAAGATAGAAGTGAACCCCACACAGCTCCCTATAAAGTCAGAAGTGAACCCCACACAGCCCTCTATAAAGACTGAAGTGAACCCCACACAGCCCTCTATAAAGACAGAAGTGAACCCCACACTGCCCCTATAAAGACTGAAGTGAATCCCACACAGCCCTCTATAAAGATAGAAGTGAACCCAACACAGACCCCTATAAAGATAGAAGTGATCCCCACAAAGCCCTCTATAAAGACTGAAGTGTACCCCACTCAGCCCTCTATAAAGATAGAAGTGAACCTCACACTGCCCTCTATAAAGATAGAAGTGGTCCCCACACAGCCCTCTATAAAGACAGAAGTGAACCCCACACAGCCCTGTATAAAGACTGAAGTGATCCCCACAAAGCCCTCTATAAAGATAGAAGTGATCCCCACACAGCCCTGTATAAAGACTGAAGTGAAACCCACACAGCCCCCTATAAAGACAGAAGTGTTCCCCACATAGCCCTCTGTAAAGATAGAAGTGGTCCCCACACAGCCCCCTATAAAGATAGAAGTGGTCCCCACACAGCCCCCTATAAAGATACAAGTGAACCACACACAGCCCTCTATAAAGATAGAAGTGGTTCCCACACAGCCCCCTATAAAGATAGAAGTGGTCCCCACACAGCCCCCTATAAAGATACAAGTGAACCCCACACAGCCCTCTATAAAGATAGAAGTGAACCCCACACAGCCCTCTATGAAGTCAGAAGTGAACCCCACGCAACCCTCTATAAAGATAGAAGTGAACACCACACAGCCCTCTATAAAGATGGAAGTGAACCCCACACAGCCCTCTATAAAGACAGAAGTGAACCCCACACTGCCCTCTATAAAGATAGAAGTGAACCCCACACAGCCCTCTATAAAGACAGAAGTGAACCCCACACTGCCCTCTATAAAGACTGAAGTGATCCCCACAGAGCCCTCTATAAAGATAGAAGTGAACCCCACACAGCCCTGTATAAAGACTGAAGTGAACCCCACACAGCCCCCTATAAAGACAGAAGTGTTCCCCACATAGCCCTCTGTAAAGATAGAAGTGGTCCCCACACAGCCACCTATAAAGATAGAAGTCGTCCCTACACAGCCCTCTATAAAGATAGAAGTGAACCCCACACAGCCCTCTATAAAGACAGAAGTGAACCCCACAAAGCCCTCTATAAAGATAGAAGTGAACCCCACACAGCCCTCTATAAAGACAGAAGTGAACCCCACACACCCCTCTATAAAGACTGAAGTGATCCCCACACAGCCATCTATAAAGACTGAAGTGAACCCCACACAGCCCTCTATCAAGACAGAAGTGAATCCCACACAGCCCCCGATAAAGACAGAAGTGAACCCCACACAGCCCTCTATAAAGATAGAAGTGAACCCCACACAGCCCCCTATAAAGATACAAGTGAACCCCACACAGCCCTCTATAAAGATAAAAGTGAACCCCACACAGCCCTCTATAAAGATATAAGTGATCCCCACACAGCCCTCTATAAAGATAGAAGTGATCCCCACACAGCCCTCTATAAAGATAGAAGTGAACCCCACACCGCCCTCTATAAAGATAGAAGTGATCCCCAAAAAGCCCCCTATAAAGATAGAAGTGAACCCCACACAGCCCTCTATAAAGATAGAAGTGAACCCCACACAGCCCTCTCTAAAGATAGAAGTGATCCCCACAAAGCCCTCTATAAAGATAGAAGTGAACCCCACACAGCCCTCCATAAAGATAGAAGTGAACCCCACACAGCCCTCTATAAAGATAGAAGTGAACACCACACAGCCCCCTATAAAGATAAAAGTGAACCCCACACAGCCCTCTATAAAGATATAAGTGATCCCCACACAGCCCTCTATAAAGATAGAAGTGATCCCCACACAGCCCTCTATAAAGATAGAAGTGAACCCCACACCGCCCTCTATAAAGATAGAAGTGATCCCCAAAAAGCCCCCTATAAAGATAGAAGTGAACCCCACACAGCCCTCTATAAAGATAGAAGTGAACCCCACACAGCCCTCTCTAAAGATAGAAGTGATCCCCACAAAGCCCTCTATAAAGATAGAAGTGAACCCCACACAGCCCTCCATAAAGATAGAAGTGAACCCCACACAGCCCTCTATAAAGATAGAAGTGAACACCACACAGCCCCCTATAAAGATAGAAGTGAACCCCACACAGCCCTCTATAAAGATAAAAGTCACCCCACACAGCCCTCTATAAAGATATAAGTGATCCCCACACAGCCCTCTATAAAGATAGAAGTGAGCCCCACACAGCCCTCTATAAAGATAGAAATGATCCCCACACAGCCCTCTATAAAGAGAGAAGTGAACCCCACACAGCCCTCTATAAAGATAGAAGTGAACTCCACAAAGCCCTCTATAAAGTCAGAAGTGAACCCACACAGCTCCCTATAAAGTCAGAAGTGAACCCCACACAGCCACCTATAAAGATAGAAGTGAACCCCACACAGCCTTCTATAAAGACAGAAGTGAACCCCACATAGCCCTCTATAAAGATAGAAGTGAACCCCACACAGCCCTCTATTAAAATAGAAGTGAACCCCACACTGCCCTCTATAAAGACAGAAGTGAACCCCACACAGCCCTCTATAAAGATAGAATTGAACCCCACACAGCTCTCTATAAAGATAGAAGTTAACTCCACACTGCCCTCGATTAAGATAGAAGTGATCCCCACAAAGCCCTCTATAAAGACAGAAGTGAACCCCACAAAGCCCTCTATAAAGACTGAAGTGAACCCCACACAGCCCTCTATAAAGACTGAAGTGAACCCCACAAAGCCCTCTGTAAAGACAGAAGTGAACCCCACACAGCCGTCTATAAAGATAGAAGTGGTCCCCACACAGCCCTCTATAAAGTCAGAAGTGAACCCCACACAGCCCTCTATAAAGACTGAAGTGAACCCCACACAGCCCTCTATAAAGATAGAAGTGATCCCCACAAAGCCCTCTATAAAGACAGAAGTGAACCCCACACAGCCCCCTATAAAGATAGAAGTGGTCCCCACACAGCTCCCTATAAAGTCAGAAGTGAGCCCCACACAGCCCTCTATAAAGACTGAAGTGAACCCCACACAGCCCCCTATAAAGATAGAAGTGAACCCCACACAGCCCTCTATAAAGATAGAAGTGAACCCCACACAGCCCTCTCTAAAGATAGAAGTGAATGCCACACAGCCCCCTATAAATACTGAAGTGAACCCCACACAGCCCTCTATAAAGACTGAAGTGATCCTCACAAAGCCCTCTATAAAGATAGAAGTGATCCCCACACAGCCCCCTATAAAGATAGAAGTGAATCCCACACAGCCTCCTATAAATACTGAAGTGAACCCCACACAGCCCTCTATAAAGACTGAAGTGATCCTCACAAAGCCCTCTATAAAGGTAGAAGTGATCCCCACACAGCCCCCTATAAAGATAGAAGTGATCCCCACAAAGCACTCTATAAAGATAGAAGTGAACCCCACAAAGCCCTCTATAAAGATAGAAGTGAACCCCACACAGCCCTCTATAAAGATAGAAGTGAACCACACACAGCCCTCTATAAAGACAGAAGTGATCCCGACAAAGCCCCCTATAAAGATAGAAGTGAACCCCACACAGCCCTCTATAAAGATAGAAGTGAACCCCACACAGCCCTCTATAAAGACAGAAGTGATCCCCACACAGCCCTCTATAAAGATAGAAGTGATTCCCACACAGCCCTCTATAAAGATAGAAGTGATCCCCACACAGCCCTCTATAAAGATAGAAGTGATCCCCACAAAGCCCTCTATAAAGATAGAAGTGAACCCCACACAGCCCTCTATAAAGACAGAAGTGATCCCCACACAGCCCTCTATAAAGATAGAAGTGATTCCCACACAGCCCTCTATAAAGATAGAAGTGATCCCCACACAGCCCTCTATAAAGATAGAAGTGATCCCCACACAGCCCTCTATAAAGATAGAAGTGAACCCCACACAGCCCTCTATAAAAATAGAAGTGATCCCCACACAGCCCCCTATAAAGATAGAAGTGAACCCCACACTGCCCTCTATAAAGATAGAAGTGATCCCCACACAGCCCCCTATAAAGATAGAAGTGATCCCCACAAACACCTCTATAAAGATAGAAGTGATCCCCACACAGCGCTCTATAAAGATAGAAGTGAACCCCACACAGCCCTCTATAAAGACAGAAGTGAATCCCACACAGCCCTCTATAAAGATACAAGTGAACCCCACACAGCCCTCTATAAAGACAGAAGTGAACACACACAGCCCCCTATAAAGATAGAAGTGATCCCCACACAGCCCTCTATAAAGACAGAAGTGAATCCCACACTACCCTCTATAAAGATAGAAGTGAACCCCAACTGCCCTCTATAAAGACTGAAGTGAATCCCACACAGCCCTCTATAAAGACAGAAGTGAACCCCACACAGCCCCCTATAAAGATAGAAGTGATCCCCACAAAGCCCTCCATAAAGATAGAAGTGAACCCCACAAAGCCCTCTATAAAGATAGAAGTGAACCCCACACAGCCCTCTATAAAGATAGAAGTGAACCCCACACAGCCCTCTATAAAGACAGAAGTGATCCCCACAAAGCCCCCTATAAAGATAGAAGTGAACCCCACACAGCCCTCTATAAAGATAGAAGTGAACCCCACACAGCCCTCTATAAAGACAGAAGTGATCCCCACAAAGCCCTCTATAAAGATAGAAGTGATTCCCACACAGCCCTCTATAAAGATAGAAGTGATCCCCACAAAGCACTCTATAAAGATCGAAGTGAACCCCACAAAGCCCTCTATAAAGATAGAAGTGAACCCCACACAGCCCTCTATAAAGATAGAAGTGAACCCCACACAGCCCTCTATAAAGACAGAAGTGATCCCCACAAAGCCCCCTATAAAGATAGAAGTGAACCCCACACAGCCCTCTATAAAGATAGAAGTGAACCCCACACAGCCCTCTATAAAGACAGAAGTGATCCCCACACAGCCCTCTATAAAGATAGAAGTGATTCCCACACAGCCCTCTATAAAGATAGAAGTGATCCCCACAAAGCCCTCTATAAAGATAGAAGTGAACCCCACAAAGCCCTCTATAAAGATAGAAGTGAACCCCACACAGCACTCTATAAAGATAGAAGTGAACCCCACACAGCCCCCTATAAAGATAGAAGTGATTCCCACACAGCCCTCTATAAAGATAGAAGTGATCCCCACAAAGCCCTCTATAAAGATAGAAGTGATCCCCACACAGCCCTCTATAAAGATAGAAGTGAACCCCACACAGCCCCCAAAAAGATAGAAGTGATCCCCACACAGCACTCTATAAAAATAGAAGTGATCCCCACACAGCCCCCTATAAAGATAGAAGTGAACCCCACACTGCCCTCTATAAAGATAGAAGTGATCCCCACACAGCCCCCTATAAAGATAGAAGTGATCCCCACAAAGACCTCTATAAAGATAGAAGTGATCCCCACACAGCGCTCTATAAAGATAGAAGTGAACCCCACACAGCCCTCTATAAAGACAGAAGTGAATCCCACACAGCCCTCTATAAAGATACAAGTGAACCCCACACAGCCCTCTATAAAGTCAGAAGTGAACCACACACAGCCCCCTATAAAGATAGAAGTGATCCCCACACAGCCCTCTATAAAGACAGAAGTGAATCCCACACTGCCCTCTATAAAGATAGAAGTGAACCCCAACTGCCCTCTATAAAGACTGAAGTGAATCCCACACAGCCCTCTATAAAGATAGAAGTGAACCCCACACAGCCCTCGATAAAATAGAAATGAAGCCCACAGAGCCCTCTATAAAGATAGAAGTGAACCCCACACAGCCTTCTATAAAGACAGCAGTGAACCCCACATAGCCCTCTATAAAGTCAGAAGTGAACCCACACAGCACCCTATAAAGATAGAAGTGAACCCCACACAGCCCTCTATAAAGTCAGAAGTGAACCCCACACAGCCCCCTATAAAGATAGAAGTGAACCCCACACAGCCTTCTATAAAGACAGAAGTGAACCCCACATAGCCCTCTCTAAAGATAGAAGTGAACCCCACACAGCCCTCTATAAAAATAGAACTGAACCCCACACTGCCCTCTATAAAGACAGAAGTGAACCCCACACAGCCCTCTATAAAGATAGAAGTGAACCCCACACTGCCCTCTATAAAGATAGAAGTGATCCCCACAAAGCCCTCTATAAAGACATAAGTGAACCCCACAAAGCCCTCTATAAAGACTGAAGTGAACCCCACACAGCCCTGTATAAAGACTGAAGTGATCCTCACAAAGCCCTCTATAAAGACAGTAGTGAACCCCACACAGCCCTCTATAAAGACTGAAGTGATCCTCACAAAGCCCTCTATAAAGATAGAAGTGAACCCCACACAGCCCTCTCTAAAGATAGAAGTGATCCCCACACAGCCCTCTATAAAGATAGAAGTGAACCCCACACAGCCCTCTCTAAAGATAGAAGTGATCCCCACAAAGCCCTCTATAAAGATAGAAGTGAACCCCACACAGCCCTCCATAAAGATAGAAGTGAACCCCACACAGCCCTCTATAAAGATAGAAGTGAACACCACACAGCCCCCTATAAAGATAGAAGTGAACCCCACACAGCCCTCTATAAAGATAAAAGTCACCCCACACAGCCCTCTATAAAGATATAAGTGATCCCCACACAGCCCTCTATAAAGATAGAAGTGAACCCCACACAGCTCCCTATAAAGTCAGAAGTGAACCCCACACAGCCCTCTATAAAGACTGAAGTGAACCCCACACAGCCCTCTATAAAGACAGAAGTGAACCCCACACTGCCCCTATAAAGACTGAAGTGAATCCCACACAGCCCTCTATAAAGATAGAAGTGAACCCAACACAGACCCCTATAAAGATAGAAGTGATCCCCACAAAGCCCTCTATAAAGACTGAAGTGTACCCCACTCAGCCCTCTATAAAGATAGAAGTGAACCTCACACTGCCCTCTATAAAGATAGAAGTGGTCCCCACACAGCCCTCTATAAAGACAGAAGTGAACCCCACACAGCCCTGTATAAAGACTGAAGTGATCCCCACAAAGCCCTCTATAAAGATAGAAGTGAACCCCACACAGCCCTGTATAAAGACTGAAGTGAACCCCACACAGCCCCCTATAAAGACAGAAGTGTTCCCCACATAGCCCTCTGTAAAGATAGAAGTGGTCCCCACACAGCCCCCTATAAAGATAGAAGTGGTCCCCACACAGCCCCCTATAAAGATACAAGTGAACCACACACAGCCCTCTATAAAGATAGAAGTGGTTCCCACACAGCCCCCTATAAAGATAGAAGTGGTCCCCACACAGCCCCCTATAAAGATACAAGTGAACCCCACACAGCCCTCTATAAAGATAGAAGTGAACCCCACACAGCCCTCTATGAAGTCAGAAGTGAACCCCACGCAAACCTCTATAAAGATAGAAGTGAACACCACACAGCCCTCTATAAAGATGGAAGTGAACCCCACACAGCCCTCTATAAAGACAGAAGTGAACCCCACACTGCCCTCTATAAAGATAGAAGTGAACCCCACACAGCCCTCTATAAAGACAGAAGTGAACCCCACACTGCCCTCTATAAAGACTGAAGTGATCCCCACAGAGCCCTCTATAAAGATAGAAGTGAACCCCACACAGCCCTGTATAAAGACTGAAGTGAACCCCACACAGCCCCCTATAAAGACAGAAGTGTTCCCCACATAGCCCTCTGTAAAGATAGAAGTGGTCCCCACACAGCCACCTATAAAGATAGAAGTCGTCCCTACACAGCCCTCTATAAAGATAGAAGTGAACCCCACACAGCCCTCTATAAAGACAGAAGTGAACCCCACAAAGCCCTCTATAAAGATAGAAGTGAACCCCACACAGCCCTCTATAAAGACAGAAGTGAACCCCACACAGCCCTCTATAAAGACAGAAGTGAACCCCACACTGCCCTCTATAAAGACAGAAGTGATCCCCACACAGCCATCTATAAAGACTGAAGTGAACCCCACACAGCCCTCTATCAAGACAGAAGTGAATCCCACACAGCCCCCGATAAAGACAGAAGTGAACCCCACACAGCCCTCTATAAAGATAGAAGTGAACCCCACACAGCCCCCTATAAAGATACAAGTGAACCCCACACAGCCCTCTATAAAGATAAAAGTGAACCCCACACAGCCCTCTATAAAGATATAAGTGATCCCCACACAGCCCTCTATAAAGATAGAAGTGGTCCCCACACAGCCCTCTATAAAGATAAAAGTGAACCCCACACCGCCCTCTATAAAGATAGATGTGATCCCCAAAAAGCCCCCTATAAAGATAGAAGTGAACCCCACACAGCCCTCTATAAAGATAGAAGTGATCCCCACACAGCCCTCTATAAAGATAGAAGTGAACCCCACACAGCCCTCTCTAAAGATAGAAGTGATCCCCACAAAGCCCTCTATAAAGATAGAAGTGAACCCCACACAGCCCTCCATAAAGATAGAAGTGAACCCCACACAGCCCTCTATAAAGATAGAAGTGAACACCACACAGCCCCCTATAAAGATAGAAGTGAACCCCACACAGCCCTCTATAAAGATAAAAGTCACCCCACACAGCCCTCTATAAAGATATAAGTGATCCCCACACAGCCCTCTATAAAGATAGAAGTGAGCCCCACACAGCCCTCTATAAAGATAGAAATGATCCCCACACAGCCCTCTATAAAGAGAGAAGTGAACCCCACACAGCCCTCTATAAAGATAGAAGTGAACCCCACAAAGCCCTCTATAAAGTCAGAAGTGAACCCACACAGCTCCCTATAAAGTCAGAAGTGAACCCCACACAGCCACCTATAAAGATAGAAGTGAACCCCACACAGCCTTCTATAAAGACAGAAGTGAACCCCACATAGCCCTCTATAAAGATAGAAGTGAACCCCACACAGCCCTCTATTAAAATAGAAGTGAACCCCACACTGCCCTCTATAAAGACAGAAGTGAACCCCACACAGCCCTCTATAAAGATAGAATTGAACCCCACACAGCTCTCTATAAAGATAGAAGTTAACTCCACACTGCCCTCGATTAAGATAGAAGTGATCCCCACAAAGCCCTCTATAAAGACAGAAGTGAACCCCACAAAGCCCTCTATAAAGACTGAAGTGAACCCCACACAGCCCTCTATAAAGACTGAAGTGAACCCCACAAAGCCCTCTGTAAAGACAGAAGTGAACCCCACACAGCCGTCTATAAAGATAGAAGTGGTCCCCACACAGCCCTCTATAAAGTCAGAAGTGAACCCCACACAGCCCTCTATAAAGACTGAAGTGAACCCCACACAGCCCTCTATAAAGATAGAAGTGATCCCCACAAAGCCCTCTATAAAGACAGAAGTGAACCCCACACAGCCCCCTATAAAGATAGAAGTGGTCCCCACACAGCTCCCTATAAAGTCAGAAGTGAACCCCACACAGCCCTCTATAAAGACTGAAGTGAACCCCACACAGCCCTCTATAAAGACAGAAGTGAACCCCACACTGCCCCCTATAAAGACTGAAGTGAATCCCACACAGCCCTCTATAAAGATAGAAGTGAACCCAACACAGACCCCTATAAAGATAGAAGTGATCCCCACAAAGCCCTCTATAAAGACTGAAGTGTACCCCACTCAGCCCTCTATAAAGATAGAAGTGAACCTCACACTGCCCTCTATAAAGATAGAAGTGGTCCCCACACAGCCCTCTATAAAGACAGAAGTGAACCCCACACAGCCCTGTATAAAGACTGAAGTGATCCCCACAAAGCCCTCTATAAAGATAGAAGTGAACCCCACACAGCCCTGTATAAAGACTGAAGTGAACCCCACACAGCCCCCTATAAAGACAGAAGTGTTCCCCACATAGCCCTCTGTAAAGATAGAAGTGGTCCCCACACAGCCCCCTATAAAGATAGAAGTGGTCCCCACACAGCCCCCTATAAAGATACAAGTGAACCCCACACAGCCCTCTATAAAGATAGAAGTGGTTCCCACACAGCCCCCTATAAAGATAGAAGTGGTCCCCACACAGCCCCCTATAAAGATACAAGTGAACCCCACACAGCCCTCTATAAAGATAGAAGTGAACCCCACACAGCCCTCTATGAAGTCAGAAGTGAACCCCACGCAACCCTCTATAAAGATAGAAGTGAACCCCACACAGCCCTCTATAAAGATGGAAGTGAACCCCACACAGCCCTCTATAAAGACAGAAGTGAACCCCACACTGCCCTCTATAAAGATAGAAGTGAACCCCACACAGCCCTCTATAAAGACAGAAGTGAACCCCACACTGCCCTCTATAAAGACTGAAGTGATCCCCACAAAGCCCTCTATAAAGATAGAAGTGAACCCCACACAGCCCTGTATAAAGACTGAAGTGAACCCCACACAGCCCCCTATAAAGACAGAAGTGTTCCCCACATAGCCCTCTGTAAAGATAGAAGTGGTCCCCACACAGCCACCTATAAAGATAGAAGTCGTCCCTACACAGCCCCCTATAAAGATAGAAGTGAACCCCACACAGCCCTCTCTAAAGATAGAAGTGAATCCCACACAGCCCCCTATAAAGACTGAAGTGAACCCCACACAGCCCTCTATAAAGACTGAAGTGATCCCCACAAAGCCCTCTATAAAGATAGAAGTGATTCCCACACAGCCCCCTATAAAGATCGAAGCGAACCCCACACAGCCCTCTATAAAGATAGAAGTGAACCCCACACAGCCCTCTATAAAGACAGAAGCGAACCCCACACAACCCCCTATAAAGACAGAAGTGATCCCCACACAGCCCTCTATAAAGATAGAAGTGAACCCCACACAGCCCTCTATAAAGACAGAAGTGATTCCCACACAGCCCTCTATAACGATAGAAGTGAACCCCACAAATCCCTCTATAAAGACAGAAGTGAACCCCACAAAGCCCTCTATAAAGATAGAAGTGAACCCCACACTGCCCTCTATAAAGACAGAAGTGAACCCCACACAGCCCTCTATAAAGACAGAAGTGAATCCCACACAGCCCTCTATAAAGACAGAAGTGAACCCCACACAGCCCTCTATAAAGACTGAAGTGAACCCACACTGCCCTCTATAAAGATAGAAGTGATCCCCACACAGCCCTCTATAAAGACAGAAGTGAATCCCACACAGCCCCCTATAAAGACTGAAGTGAACCCCACACAGCCCTCTATAAAGACAGAAGTGTTCCCCACACAGCCCTCTATAAAGATAGAAGTGGTCCCCACACAGCCTTCTATAAAGATAGAAGTGAACCCCACACAGCCCTCTATAAAGTCAGAAGTGAACCCCACACAGCCCTCTTTTAAGACAGAAGTGAACCCCACACAGCCCCCTATAAAGATAGAAGTGGTCCCCACACAGCCCTCTATAAAGATAGAAGTGGTTCCCACATAGCCCCCTATAAAGACAGAAGTGATCCCCACAAAGCCCCCTATAAAGACTGAAGTGAACCCCACACAGCCCCCTATAAAGATAGAAGTGAACCCCACACAGCCCTCTATAAAGTCAGAAGTGAACCCCACACAGCCCTCTATAAAGATCGAAGTGAACCCCACAAAGCCCTCCATAAAGATAGAAGTGAACCCCACACAGCCCTCTATAAAGACAGAAGTGAACCCCACACAGCCCTCCAAAAAGATAGAAGTGAACCCCACACAGCCCCCTATAAAGATAGAAGTGAACCCCACACAGCCCTCTATAAAGATAGAAGTGAACCCCACACAGCCCTCTATAAAGTCAGAAGTGAACCCCACGCAGCCCTCTATAAATATAGAAGTGAACCCCACAAAGCCCTCTATAAAGATAGAAGTGAACCCCACACAGCCCTCTATAAAGACAGAAGTGAACCCCACACAGCCCTCTATAAAGATAGAAGTGAACCCCACACAGCCCCCTATAAAGATAGAAGTGAACCCCACACAGCCCTCTATAAAGATAGAAGTGAACCCCACACAGCCCTCTCTAAAGATAGAAGTGAATGCCACACAGCCCCCTATAAATACTGAAGTGAACCCCACACAGCCCTCTATAAAGACTGAAGTGATCCTCACAAAGCCCTCTATAAAGATAGAAGTGATCCCCACACAGCCCCCTATAAAGATAGAAGTGAATCCCACACAGCCTCCTATAAATACTGAAGTGAACCCCACACAGCCCTCTATAAAGACTGAAGTGATCCTCACAAAGCCCTCTATAAAGGTAGAAGTGATCCCCACACAGCCCCCTATAAAGATAGAAGTGAACCCCACAAAGCCTTCTATAAAGACAGAAGTGATCCCCACACAGCCCTCTATAAAGACAGAAGTGAACCCCACACAGCCCTCTATAAAGACAGAAGTGAATCCCTCACAGCCCTCTGTAAAGACAGAAGTGAACCCCACACAGCCCTCTATAAAGATAGAAGTGAATCCCACACAGCCCCCTATAAAGACAGAAGTGAACCCCACACAGCCCTCTCTAAAGATAGAAGTGAACCCCACAAAGCCCCCTATAAAGACAGAAGTGAACCCCACACAGCCCTCTATAAAGATAGAAGTGAACCCCACACAGCCCTCTATAAAGATAGAAGTGAACCCCACATAGCCCTCTATAAAGATAGAAGTGAACCCCACACAGCCCTCTATAAAGATAGAAGTGAGCCCCACACAGCCCTCTATAAAGATAGAAGTGAACCCCACACAGCCTTCTCTCAAGATAGAAGTGAGCCTCACACAGCCCTCTGATTCTGAGGCATGTCTGGAACCTCCAAGCGACGATGGACCTTTTGTTGGTCAAGCAACGTAAATATTTCAGTGAAATGACCAACCTTCAGAACCTCAGGTGACAGAGCACAGACCTGAAGTTGTTAACTGTGTTTCTCTCTCTCCACTGATGTGAACTGACCTGCTGAATATTTTCTCCAGTTTCTATTTTCATTTCAGATTTCCAGCATCCACGATAGTTTTATTTTTGTCTTTACTGCTGAATACAGTCGACCCTGTCTGGTCCCTATATATTAAAAAAATCCAGATCATAGAATGTTTGATGCTTGTCGCAAAACGAGTCACTAAGACATTGTTTCTTTACATATTGTAACGTTTTGTTTTCTTTCTCTAGTGGGAATTCGTGAGGACTTATGCTGGTGAGTCACTTTAGTACTTGGTGAGATTTCCCCTGAAGTATTGACAATCGTAGGTGGACAGACTGCAGAAGAATTTAACCGGAATGGTACCTGGAAATGAAAGGGTCTTAGCTTTGAGGAGTGATGAGTGAACAGGTCATGATCTCCATAAAACTGAGAAGGTTAAAAGGAGATTCGATGAAGATGTTAAAAATGATCAAGGACCTTGATCGCATTTACGTAGAGACACCCCGGTTCCGCAGGCAGCAGGTTTGCTAACCAGAGGGCACAGGGATTGGACCATCATCCAATCCCGACAGTATCAGCCCATCAAATCACACCCATCCACCCAGATCCATTCCCATACCCTATCCTTGACACCTTGTATTTCCCTTGGCAAATCCACCCAGCCCTGCATATCCCTGGACACTATGGGCAATTAAGCATGGCCAGGCGAAAGTGAGGACTGCAGATGTTGGAGATCAGAGTTAAGATTAGAGTGGTGCTGGAAAAGCACAGCAGGTCAGGCAGCATCCGAGGAGCAGGAGAATCGACGTTTCAGGCAGGAGCCCTTCATCAGGAATTTAGCATGGCCAGTCCAGGTAAACTACACACCTTTGAACTGGGGGAGGAAACCGGCGCACCTGGAGGGAACCCACACAGACACGGGGAGAATGTGCAAACTCTGCACAGACAGTCGCCTGAGGGTGGAATCAAGCCCAGGTCGCTGGTGCTGTGAGGCAGCAGTGCTGACCACTGAGCTTCTGTGCTGCCCTATTGGAAAATGTACCAGAGTTGAAATGAGAAGAATATATTGTTAAGAGCTGAAGTGCACTGCCTGAAGTTGATGGTGGAAACATATGGCAGTATAGTGGCATTATTGCTGGACTATAAACCAGATTAATGCTGTGGGGGCACAGATTCACGAGGTGCCTACTCTCTCAGGATTTCTGACACACCGCTGGTGAGGTTACAGCTCCAACAGAACTCCTCTCCAGTGTTAGCCACTTGTTTGCCTCAAATCCAAGGCTGGGTCCTCTGTTCACACTGACTGCAATTGAGGTTACTAATGCAAATGCAGCCAATATAAACCAGGCCACTATGCAAAAAGACAATGCGACCAAATGTAGAGTTAGCCATAGCAGTTTCTGACACTGACCAAGACACCCATAACTCCACAGCAACACCTAGTCCCACCTCCAATCCTTCGTTGAGAGCTCCATACTCTGCGTTGTGACACTCTCCCCTGCGGTTGCGAACTTTCATGGAGCAAGGTCTCAGACAATGACTGGCGTAGAGTTCCAAACAAGTTTCCTTTAGATTCCTGTGTTTATCTTATACTGACCATGACCCAACTGGCCAATCTGTGAGGGCCAATTCTTAGTGGAAAACTGGGTGCATTTTATTTAAAATGACCTGTCTTGAACAGCTCCCTCTCTGCATCCCCAACCCCCTCACCCTGGTCACTACTACTCTCACAGCTCTCCAAAGCCCCCTCGCCATTCCCACGTTGACCCCTCTTCCTCTTCCTGCTCCTCCACGCCAGGTCACACATGCTGGAAAACGTGATTCGGTCAGCAAGACGCTTGATGACTGGCATGGACACATTGGGCTGATGGGCCTGTCTCATGCTGTAAACATTCGACATTTGTATCTCGACATTCTGGTCTCCCACCTCCCCACCACGCTCCCCACCTGTACCCACTCAGTTCGGAAGTCACAACAATCTGTTCACAATGGAAATGGTTTGGGGAGGGCTGCCCTAACCCACCTATAATCCCAATCCAAACTGTAACACCCTCCAGCAGCTGCAAAAACATGTGCTTTCAAAACAGACTGATCACTTTTGACAGAACCTTAAAACAGAAAATTGCTATCCCCAATCTCGCTTAATTACCTTTTAAAGTCAAATGGTGATTGGGTTAAGGCAACTGCCTACAATTTGAGCAACTCAAGATTTCGAGGCATTTGCAGCACAGAAAGAGGTTAATGGCTCATCATGTTGGTTCTAACTCTCTTGTGGGGAACTCAAAGCACACCTCCATTCCCTCACTTTCTACTCATAGCCTTACAACAATCCCAAAGTAATCCCACTGCCCCACTCTTTCCCCATACTATTGCACCAATCCCAAACTAATCCCAGTACCATCCTCGCTCCCCGTAATCCTGTATCAATACCAAACTTATCCCAATGCCTCATTACCTGTCCAATCCTCAATCATTGTCTCAAGCCTCAAACTAATCCCACTGCCCCACCCCCTCACCATGGCCTTGTATCAATTTCAAACTAATCCCACTGTCTCACTCTCTTCCCATAGCCCTGTATCAATCCCAAAAGAATCAGACTGTACCACTGTCTCATAAGAGTCCTGTATCAATCCCAAACTAATCCCACTGCCTCACTCACAACCCATAGCCCTGTATCAATCCCAAATTAATCCCACTGCCTCACTCACAACCCATAGCCCTGTATCAATCCCAAACTAATTCCCATGCCTCAGTCGCTTCCCACAATCCTGTATCAATCCCAAACTAATCCCCCAATGCCTTACTAGCCTTTAACTCCATTATCTATGTCTAGCCCTCCAACAACGACGTTGTAATTGCTGTTTCCCAGCTACTCTCTTTGATTTATAAAGTGGCAAATAACAGACAACAATTAATCAATCGATAACTCTGTCCTGTTGGAGTGAGAACAGGCTGTTGTGGGAATCATACATGACAGAAAAGGGAGGAGGGTAGGCCATTGCTGCCTCTGACCACACTATTTCAGCTCATGTCCCCGTTTGGGATCCCAACCCTCAGTCTGGGAATTCCTGCCCTACAAATCCTTAAACGTACCTCTACCTCGGTTATGAATTCAAAGGTGGACCATGAGCTTCGGCTGTGTTCTCTCCCTTTCCAGAGGTTTTGCCACTTGTTCAATGTTGTCCTTCACCCTCGCAACTCAGAGGCAACTAGGCATCCATTGGTTCTGTAACATTGGACCAGCTGCTCTGTGTCCCTCTACTTTAGCGATTCATGTTCTGTAAGTGTGATTCCCCCACACAAGATATCGCCCAAATAGCATACTGTACACTCGCCAAGAGTTCTGCCATTTCTTTGGGCTATCGAGAGTCCAAAAATGAACTCCAAATACCACCAAGTTCTCTGACCATCTGGCTGCTCACTTGGGCCAACTATTTAGATTAGATTACTTAGAGAGTGGAAACAGGCCCTTCGGCCCAACAAGTCCACACCGACCCTTTGAAGAGCAACCCACCCAGACCCATTCCCCTACATTTCACCCCTTCACCTAACACTCCGGGCAATTTAGCATGGCCAATTCACATGACCTGCACATTTTTGGACTGTGGTAGGAAACCGGAGCACCCGGAGGGAACCCACACAGACACGGGGAGAATGTGTAAACTCCACACAGTCAGTCGCCTGAGTCGGGAATTGAACCCGGGTCTCTGGCGCTGTGAGGCAGCAGTGCTAACCACCGTGCCGCCCTTTATTAGGAGGAAGAGCTCTGGTGCCACATTGTGGGATTTGTTTTGGTGTTGAATCTGCCAGTTCCCTGTCACAAAGATCTGTGCACTTTTTACATTCTCAGTCGACACAGCTGCTATGTACATAGGATTAAAATCGCTCTGACACCAGTACAATGAGGCATTATTTAAAAGATGGAATGGAGAAATGTTGGGTCAGTGCATTCAATAATCCTGCATGGATAATTGCTGGGGCACAGGCCCAGAGGTTTCGATCCTCCCAGCACTTTGTCACCATGAAGGATTTGGAAAGCTGGCAGGATCTAAAGCACTAGGCCATCTCTCGGAAGTGTTCCTTCCTCCACATGTTTTGACCAGGGGTAATTTCTGTGTTGATGGTCCACACCCTGCAAAACCAGGTCCCACTTTTCCACATTATTCCTGTTTTCCCAGAGGTGAGCAGGACCCCTACACGACTCATCAGCTTACAGGGGGCACGTGCCCAGTGAGATAGTCTAGCAGCATTACAGCAGCAATTTGGGAAAAGGTTGAGAAGACTGTGTCCAGTTATGGTTTGACAGCTGCCACTACAGTCCTTCTGTCTCCAAATCTCTGTTGCTGCAAGTGCTGGTGATTAGAAAAATTCCACCTCAGAAACTTCAACACTTTCCTTTTTCTTCATTCATGGAATGAGGGTGTTGCTGGATTGGCCAGCATTTATTGACCATTCTTAATTTCCCAGAAGGCAGTTAAGAGTCTGCCATATTGCTGTGGGTCTGGAGCCACATGTAGGCCAGACCAGGAAAGGATGGCAGGTTCCTTTCCTCAAAGACATTAGTGAAGCAGATGGGTTTTTCCAATAATGGTTTCAGTCATTAGACTCTCAATTCCAGATATTTATTGAATTAAAATTCCACTACCTGCCAAGGTAGGTTTCAAACCTCGGTCCCCAGAATTTACCTCGGTGTCAAGATTAGCAATCCAGCGATAATACCACCAGGCCATTGCTGCTCAATGTTCTACGCTGATTTCCCAAAGTGCATCAGCCAGTCAACCACACTGGCTCCCAGAGACATCCCAGCATTCCTGATGAAGGGCTTATGCTCAAAACATCGATTCTCCTGCTCCTCGGATGCTGCCTGACCTGCTGTGCTTTTCCAGCACCACACTGTTCGACTCAGCATCTGCAGCCCTCACTTCCTGCATACTTCACTGACATGTCAACTTGCCTTGCCCTTTTAGTATTTGCATCGTACAGAAAGCTGAGAGACTGTGGTCCTCTCGGGTTAACAACTGAGCCAGAAACTGTCAACATTAAAGACTAGGCTAGGACTCATATGACGCAGAGTAGTGTCCCTACCTCTGAGCCACTAGGTCGCGTTTCAAGTCCAACCGACCCTGGACATATACCTGATTAGGCTGGCTTATTTTAAATGTTTTCTTGGAAAGAATAGTAGAAGGAGAGGGATGGGTAAATATCATGAAAACTCTTTCCTCTTGTGGAACTGAATGGTGACAGGGATTGGGTGGGCTGAATGGCCAATTGCCGTGTTTTATTTATTGCGATTGGATGGACGGCAATTTTTGATCGTTTGTTAATTTGACGACACTAGCAATTTTTTTATCATCCTTTTTGTCTAAATGGTCTATCTTGTTTCAGCTCTGAAAGATGCATGTGCTTCGACCCCTTGCCTGAACGGTGGGACCTGTCACAGGAACATCAGTGATTACAACTGTACCTGTCGGACAGGCTATGAAGGCAGGAGCTGCGAGATTGGTAAAGGCTATCAGTCTGTAATTACTGGAGTGGAATGACTGATGTTTACACTAACTGTTGAGGAAGGTTAATTTAACGGAGTTTTTGAAAGAGTCATTGAAATAGGTCGGCCACCAAATCTTTGGGGGAGGGGGTGGTGAGGTGCTCCTCTGAATTAGTTGTCAATCCAGTTTCTTTTGAAAATATGGTGGCTGATCACCTGTCATGCGCTTTCCCTATTTGTTTCCCTGTCCATTTTCCCTAGCTGGCAGTAACTAGGCCTCTTCTCGCCGCTTGCGTACACTGACTCCCAGACAACCATGTTGTCGCACTGACCCTTACAGCAACAATGTCAAGCTTATCCAGGTCCAAGGACGAACCAGATCAGGTCATGAATCCAATTGACTGCAGTCCATTGTAAATGCTGTCAAACATGCGTGTGAAGCCCGCATCACTGAATATTTCATTTGATTCCATCAGGTTAAGCCAGTCTGTATCTGGAGGACTATCTCCAATGCATAAAGGATGCAGCATATTCCCACAGTACGAGATATCTCCATCTTCAAAAAGATGCAGAGGTGCAGTGTTCTCATACCACTAGATAACTGTGCATCTGAAAGACTATCTCCCAGTTATAATGGATGCAGGTCTACAGTGCATTCCCACACCACTCAATATGTCTGGCTGGAGGACTATCTCCCCATCATGAAGCAAGCAGAGATGATGCAGTGTTGTCTCACACAATTAGATTTTGCTGTGCCTGCAGGATACAAAAGAAGCAACACTGAAGTGTGTTCTCAGACTACTACATATGTCTGTGTCGGGAGAAAGTTAAAAATCACACAACACCAGGTTCTAGTCCGAAACAGGTTTATTTGGAAGTACAAAGTTTTAGAGTGCTGCTCTTTCATCAGGGGGGGCAGGATCATAGGACACATGACGAAGGAGCAGCATTCAGAAAGCTTGCACTTCCAATTAAACTGTTGGACGATAACCCGGTGTTGTGTGATTTCTAACTTTGTCCACCCCAGCCCAACACCAGCTCCTCCACATCATGTGTCTGGAGAGACTACCTTCCTTTTCAAAAAGATGTAGAGTTGCAGTGTACTCCCACGCCACCAGATGTCGCTGTGTCTGGCACAGTGCATTTTTAGTTTTGCTGGTTTTACTTGTTAAACATGGGTTGACCAAACATGGGAGATCACGTATGTGGATAAGCAAATTGAGGAAAGTGAAAGCAGCAACATTTTACTGTGTTTGGATCATGGTGCATGATAAAGCAACTATGTCTCTGACTCAACATGAACAGTCTTGCAACTAGTGTTGTAGATTGTGGATTCAATTTCCACTGGCTACTTATTATTGCAAGCATCATTGCCTTTTTAAATTTTTCTTTCATGGGATACGGCATCACTGGTGAGGCCAGCATTTATTGCCCATTACCAATCACCTTTGAAAAGGTGTAAGCTGCCTTATTGAACTGTGGGTGTCTGGACACACACACACACAATGCCATTAAAGAGTGAGTTCCCAGATAATGTCGAGACAACAGAGTGGGAGCAACGATATATTTCCAAGCCAGGCTGGTATGGGTGTTGGAGGGGGAACATCACACTGAAATACTGAGAAAGAAAACTTAGTATTTGTGAAAAAGTCTAATTCCATTACACATTGCAAGTTCTTGTGTCGCTATTTTGAGTTGCAATTTCCTCGATCAATTACAAAATAACTTTATCTTAGCAGAAAACGACAACTGTGCATCAAAACCATGCCAGAATGGAGGATGGTGCCAGAACAGTGCCACACATTACAAGTGCTTCTGTGAAACCGGTTATCATGGTCTCAATTGTGAATCTGGTAAAGTACCTCCAATTCTCGAAGCCTTGCCAGATTTAACTATCTAATGGGCTTGACCATCTCATATCCAAGTGTGGAGACAGAGAAGTTCTGAAATACACAAGGCAATGACTAACTTCTTCTTACAGCAGTGATCGCGAACAGATAGAAGATTGAGGAATCGAAGGCAAATGAAGATGAAATTCTGGAATTATAAGAAATATGACAAAAGTGTCTACCCATAGTCATAGGGAGCAACAAACACTGTTGAGCTTTGGTAGTGATAATGGGAAGGGGGTGTTGATGGTAAAAATGATGGGCATTCACCGTAAAAACCGATCAGTAATGTTGGTGAGCTGTGTGATGGAAAAAATTGGAGTCTCTACCATCACGTGGATCAGATTGATGCCAACAGCGTGAGGTGCAATTTAACTTCAGAACCTGCCTCTTTGCTCTGTTAGCTGCTGATCACTGGTTCTGGGGGGCCCTGCCATAACCTCCTTATTCTCAATCACTCATCCTGATATCTTTGAAATTCATTGATGGAATCAACTTCCAGCACCTTTTCAGGTAGATCTGAACAATCCAGGTAAAATTTCTCTATATCTCCCCTCTAAATCAATGAAAATCGTAGAATCACCACAGCATGGAAGCAGGCCATTCGACCCATCAAGTCCGCGCCAACCCTTCAAAGAGCATCCCTCCCAGACCCACCCCATCTCTGCATTTCTCATGGCTAACCCACCTAGCCTGCACATCCCATGGACGTTATGGGCAATTTAACATGGCTAATCCACCTAACCTGCATATCCTTTGGCCTGTGGGAAGAAACCAGAAGAAACGCACGCAGACATGGGGAGGATGTGCAAATTCCACACAGACAGACACCCAAGGCTAGAATTGAACCCGGGTCCCTGGTGCTGTGTGATGGCAGTGCTAACCACCATGCCATCCCAATGAGCCACTGTGCCACCCTAACTGGTTCTTAACATGCGGACTGTGGACCCTTGGTGGACCATGAGTCTCCTCCAGCTGGTTCACAGGCTGGTCCAAAATGCAGGTCACTGACATGCATGTCACTGTTAAGGACTTACATGTTTGAAACCTTCATCTCCAACACTTCCATAATATCACACAGAGAGACCGAATCCTGTGTGTGTGGCTCGGGTCATAAAACACACTCGCAATAACAAAGCATCACCTATACTTGTTTTTGAGATTAAATATGAAATAAAAATTAAGGGGTTAATTTTGATACAAGTGATACTGTCAAGGGGTTGAAATCCCTGAGCTGCTTTATGGGTGGCATGGTGGTTCAATGGCTCAGTGGTTAGCACTGCTGCCTCACAGTGCCAGAGACTTGAGTTCGATTCCAGCCTGGGGCGACTGTCTGTGTGGAGTTTGCACATTCTCCGCGTTAGCGAGTTTTGAGAAGATTTGTAGCTCAGGTTGAGATTCTGGATGTAGGTTTGCTCGCTGAGCTGGGAGGTTCATCTTCAGACGTTTCGTCACCCTACTCGGTGACATCTTCAGTGAGCCTCCGGACAAAGCACTGCTGACGATTCCTGCTTTGTATTTATATGTTCGGCTCACTGAAGATGATGATGACAAAACGCCTGAACATGAACCTTCAAGCTCAGCAAGCAAACCTACATCCACATCCACCATTCTCCCCGGGTCTGCGTGGGTTTCCTCCGGATGCTCCGGTTTCTTCCCACAGTCTGAGGATGTGCAGGTCAGGTGAATTGGCCATTCTAAATTACCCATGGTGCATTAGTCAGGTGTAAAGATAGAGTTGGGGAATGGGTCTGGCTGGGTTACTCTTCACGGGGTCAGTTGGACTTGTTGGGCCAAATGGCCTATTTCCACACTGTAGGGAATCTAATCTGAGGGATCACGATTAACGACACTGATAGCCATTGCTGGCTGTGGTGATGAATTCAGCAGAGAATGCCTGTCCCAGACTATCTATTAGCATTTCTGATATTTAAATTCGATTAATTGTGCGAAAGATTCAGTCAAAGCTTCATCCCAAAACTAGCACAAGGTTTATGAAAAACTAAGGATTTTCTGCTTTCTGTACCTGGGTCTCGTTCATCTATAATTATTGAAATTAATAATGGATCCATATTTGATTTCTGGGAACATCTCTCAGAGTGAAAAAAACCTCCCTGCTTCCTGTCACTGAGCCAATTTTGATTCCATACCACTACTGGGCTTTCATATTCTAAATAAGGTCCTTCTCAAAGTCCAGACAGTATATACACCATCTAGATCTACAATTTCTGTGGGCTCAGAGAATTCAAGTGAGTCAGTTGGATATGATTTGCATTTAAATCCATGTTGGCGCTCCATTAATCCATGGATTTCCAAGTGGAAGTTTTGTTTATCCCTGCTAATGGATTCTCATAACTTCCCTGAGCTGACTGGCTTGTAGCTTCCCGGCTTATTGTCCAGAATGGAGTAATTATCTTTTTTAAAACTCATTCACAGGATGCGGATGTCACTGGCTGGGCCTGTATTTATTGTCCATCCCTAATTGCCCAGAGGGCAGTTAGGGGTCAATCACATTGCTGTGGGTTTGGAGTGACATGTCAGCCTGACCCTGTAAAAGACAGCCATGTCCTTCCCTAAAAGGGGCATTAGTGAACCATTTCGGTTTTTCTGATGGCTTCATGGTCATCATTAGACTCTTAATTCCAGATTTTTATTGAATTCAAATTCCACCATCTGGATTAAAGTCCAGCAATGATACCACAAGGCAATCACCTCCCGTCAAGCTAGAAATTAGGTTCATCTAAAAGTGATCAAACACTTGACAAAGCAGCATGGAGAAACCAGTAACTAAAGAGATGATACACATTTCTCCTACCGATTATATCTTTGATGGTCAACTCTTTGCTTTACTTGGTGCTGTGGCACTGGTAGATTTTTTGATAAGATAGATCAGGGGAGAGAGTTGTACCTTGGAGCTTCCTGTAGATGGGTATTACAAGGCAGCCCTGTATTTGAGGCAGTGGCAGGTCATGAAGAATCTGAGGGCACAGTTAGGGACTTCCCACAACTTTGATCTTTGTAGCGAAGAGGGTTACCTCAGATTACAACAGGATCTGGACCAGATGGGCCAATGGGCTGAGAAGTGGCAGATGGAGTTTAATTCAGATAAATGTGAGGTGCTGCATTTTGGGAAAGCAAATCTTTGCAGGACTTATACACTTAATGGTAAGGTCCTGGGGAGTGTTGCTGAACAAAGAGACCTTGGAGTGCAGGTTCATAGCTCCTTGAAAGTGGGAGTCACAGGTAGATAGGATAGTGAAGAAGGCGTTTGGTATGCTTTCCTTTATTGGTCAGAGTATTGAGTACAGGAGTTGGCAGGTCATGTTGCAGCTGTACAGGTCATTGGTTAGGCCACTGTTGGAATATTGCGTGTAATTCTGGTCTCCTTCCTATTGGTAAGATGTTGTGAAACTTGAAAAGGTTCAGAAAAGATTTACAAGGATGTTGCCAGGGTTGGAGGATTTGAGCTATAGGGAGAGGCTGAACAGGCTGGGGCTGTTTTCCCTGGAGCGTCGGAGGCTGAGGGGTGACCTTATAGACGTTTACAAAATTATGAGGGGCATGGATAAGGTAAATAGGTAAATTTCCCTGGGGTGGGGGAGTCCAGAACTAGAGGGCATAGGTTTAGGGTGAGAGGGGAAAGATATAAAAGAGACCTAAGGGACAACTTTTTCACACAAAGGGTGGTGCGTGTATGGAACGAGCTGCCAGAGGAAGTGGTGGAGACTGGTACAATTGCAACATTTAAGAGGCATTTGGATGGGTATATGAATAGGAAGGGTTTGGAGGGATATGGGCTGGTTGCTGGCAGGTGGGA